>NC_135801.1:84640107-84693540 GCF_964213995.1 Mustelus asterias
CTGTTTTCTCCCTGCCTCAAGTTGAATGCTACTCTTCAAATCATAGCACTATGCTCAGACTTTGGCCTCTTGGCTCTTCAGCATGACAGCTAAGTAATTCCTGGCATTACATATTTTGAATATTAGGTAACTGTCAGGGATGAGTTGCTGGCTGAGATTCTCAAATCAATATACATTATAGGCCTTGCTGTGAAGGATGGTTGTTGGCCATACAAGGGATAAACCTGTCTTAAGTCACTAGATAAACTTTGAGTCATTCAAAAAGGCCCTTTTAATGCCTTTCTTTAGCTGATTATTCATTTATGTTAATATTTATTGGATAGTCATTATGTTTGGATACATCTCTAGGATTCTTCACCCTTGGTTTTGAGTGAAATGTTGTAACTTGAATTTCAATTGTACAGGTTGGTGTATCCCTCCAATGAAAGAATATACTTGAGGAATCACCCCTTCATTGTTAGGCTAGGCTTAGTCTGGTTAAATGAGTAATGATTTTTAGAAATTATCATAATGACTTAAGATAGTTCTGGAGATGAGAATTATGTAGCCCCCCTGTTTCCATAGGTTCATCCTTTGCCCCATTTCCCCCATCCGACCCAGCTAGGAGCTAATACAGATTTGTTGGTTTTTGACTTGGTTTGCAATTGCAACATGGTATTCAACAATAATCCTGAAGTTAGGTGACAGTGACACTTGAGCAAATTTATATCTATGGGGGCTTGATAGTACAGGAATCAAATCATCTTTGTTTCAATTTCGCATGCAGATTGTGGGCCTTTATAAAGGAGCGGTTTTCTGTAGTTGTATCTTGTCATAGAATAGTATAATGTAGAAGAAAGGCATTTAGCCCATGAAATCTTCATTGGCTCTTTGCAAGAGTAATGCAGCCCCATTTTGTGTTTGAGAGGAGTTACCATTACACCTCGCACAGTCTGCTTCCCTTTTCCCACTGCAGAATCCCCTCTGGACTTGGCATTGTCCTGAGCTTAGAATCTGGGGGCTGTTTGTAGTCCCAGTAGTGGTGGGATTGCTGTGCTGGCTGGACCTCTTCCCAGTGAGGGATGGAACTCTCATTTAATTGCTGCAGGACTGCTATCAAAAGTGTTTCAACCTTGGTAGAGCGTTAGTTGCTATTTGCAGAATTCCAATTTCAATCACCCTTTGCGTGACAGTTCCCTAATTTCACTCAAAGGTCAAGCTCTTAATTTTTCAACTCTGTTCGTGGTGCTAGATCCCTGACTAATGGAAATAATTTCTCCCCAATTGGTTCTCCTCCATACTTTGGCTGGAATTCTCTGGTTTCACACACCTGATGCAGCCAAATCTCCATTTGCAGCAGCGGGACCGGAGAATCCCCAGCTGCAGGTGAGTGCGGAGAATTCTGGCTGCCTTACCATTTTACATTTCCATCTACACTGCTTACAGTCTTTGTCATGGGCAAATTTGGATGGCTTCATATTCCACTATATTTGTCATTAATAAATAAGGTGGATTTCAGGACCCCATCTCCGACTCTGTTGGACACCATTAATTGCGTCCTGTCAACTGGAATACTTGGTCAATAAATTGCTTTTGATCCCATGAGCTTCAATTTAACTGAGTGACTTAGTTAAGGTAAAGATATGCATAAACAAAAAGCTGTCTGCTACCTTAGTCACCACTTGTTTCAATCAGCTTTGTTAGGTATGACCTACCTTAGAAATCATGCTGGTTCTTTTTGATCGGCTGAAAATTTTCAAGTTACTTTGGTAATTTTTCATAATCTAGTAATTTCCCAACAACAGGCTGACTGGTGTATGAATTATTTGCTTTCCCTCAATGAAATAGGGTGTTGCAGGTACAATCTTTGGACTGAAAGCAAAACTTTGGAAGATTATAGTTTGAGTCTAGCATTTCCCCCTTTTTAAAACTTTGGGATGAAACCATCTGGTCCTGGGAGTTCACTGCTCTTCAGCATCATTATTTATTCCATTGTTATCTTCATTTTGTTGAGTCCCTGTCTGATTCAATAGTGGTTAACTTGAAATCTCTGGCATACTGACTGCCTCCTACTGTAAAATCTGATGTAAAGCTATTCAAAGAACAATACAGCACAGGAACAGGCCCTTCGGCCCTCCAAGCCCGTGCCGCTCCCTGGTTCAAACTAGACCATTCTTTTGTATCCCTCCATTCCCACCCCGTTCATATGGCTATCTAGACAAGTCTTAAATCCATTTTATTTTCAGTAGCAACATTAATAAAAGGATCCTGGATCGAAGGGTCAAGATGTAGAATTAGTTTGGGTGGAGTAAAGGTCAGCAAACATTGAGTTTGTAGATTTAAATTAGAAATGCATATAACATGGGTAATGGCAGCTTCAATTTGGATAGACTTGGTTAACCAGATAGGACAATGTTTTGGAGGAGGAATTCCTGGAGTGTTTGAGATGGGTTACTGGAGGAGTATATTGAGCCAATTGATAGTGGGGCTATTTTGGATTAATGTTGTGTAATGAGGGCTAAGTAATCTTGCTGTCAAGAAGGCTTTGGGAAATAGTGACCATGATATGATGGGTTTGAATGCGATATATATTCTGAAACTAGGCTTTTAAATTTGAAGATATTCTAGACCCAAACTGTAATCTGTTATGGGAGGCTAGGGAAGAAATTGCGGGTCCCCTAGCAGATATTTGAATCATTGACAGCCGCAGGTGAGGTGCCTGAAGATTGGAGGTTGGCAAATGTGCCTTGTTTAAGAAGGGCTGCAGGGAAAAGCCTGGGAACTACTGGTGAGCCCAATGTCTGTAGTGCACAAGTTGTTAGGTGTTGAGGGATAGTATCTACAGGCATTTAGAGACACATGTATTGATTAGGGACAGTCAGCATGGTTTTGAGAGTGGAAAATCATGTGTCTCAAATTTGATTTGAGTTTTTTGAAGGGGTAACCAAGAAGGTAAATGAGGGCAGAGCAGTTGATGTTGTCTACATGGACTTTAGCAAGGCCTTTGGTACTGCATGGTAGGTTGTTGCATAAGGTTAAATCTCTTGGGATCCTGGGTGAGGTAGCCAATTGGATACAAAATTGGCTTGGAGGTGGAGGGTGGTTATCGAGTGGTTTTTTTTAGGCCTGTGAGCGGTGTGCCTCAGGGATCGGTGCTGGGGCCACTTATTTGTCATTTTATATTAATGATTTGGATGAGAATTTAGGAGGCATGGTTAGTAAGTTTGCAGATGACACCAAGATTGGTGGCATAGTGGACAGTGATGGTGGTTATCGAGGATTCCAACGGGACCTTGATCAATTGGGCCAGTGGGCTGATGAATGGCAGATGGAGTTTAATTTAGATAAATGTAAGGTGATACATTTTGGTAGATCAAACCAGGGGAGGAGTTACTCAGTTAATGACAGGGTGTTGGAGAGTTATAGAACAGAGGTCTTGGGGTAAATGTTCATAGCTCCTTGAAAAAGGAGTCACGGTTGGTGAAGACATTCAACAGAACATTGAATACAGGAGTTGGGATGTGTTGTTGAAGTTGTACAAGACATTGGTACGGCCACACTTGGAAAATTGTGTACGGTTCTGGTCACTATTATAGAAAGACTATTATTAAACTAGAGTGCAGAAAAGATTTACTAGGATGCTACCGGGACTTAATGGTTGAGTTGGTTGAGTTATAAGGAGAGGCTGGATAGACTGGGATTTTTTTCCCTGGAGTGTAGGAGGCTTAGGGGTGATCTTAGAGGTCTATAAAATAATGAGGGGCATAGATAAGATAGCTGGTCATATCTTTTCCCAAAGGTAGGGGAATCTAAAACTAGAGGGCATTGGTTTAAGGTGAGGGGAGAGATACAAAAGGGTCTAGAGGGGCAATTTCTTTCAGAGGGTGAGTATCTGAAATGAGCTGCCAGAGGTGGTAGTAGAGGTAAGTACAATTGGTCTTTTTAAAAGCATTTAGACAGTTACATGGGTAAGATTGGCATAGAGGGCTATGGGCCAAATGTGGGTATTGTCCTAGCTTAATGGTTAAAAACTGGGTGGCATGGACAAATTGGGCCAAAGGGCCTGTTTCCATGCTGTATGAAGGGCAGGTTGGTTATGTTGCATTGGGAAAATACATGGGTAAGGTCGCCAGTCCCAGATGACCATAAGCTGCTCTCCCCTTTTTGGGGGTGCGGAGGAGGAGAAGAGGGAACTGACTGGTGGTGGTTTCAACAGGAGGGTCAGCACACCATAGGTGAGGGGCAAGGTTGAGAACTAGAAGCAGGAGTAGGCTATTTCGCCATTCGAGCCTACCCACCATTCATTTTGATCATGGCTGATCATCAAATTCAATATCCTGATTCTCTCTCTTCTCCCTCCTGCCCCCCCCCTCCCCTCCCCAACCTCTTGATCCCTTTAGCCGCAACAGTTGTATCTAATTTCTTGAAATCCAACAATATTTTGGTCTCAACTACATTCTGTGGTAGTGAATTCCACACATTCGCCATCCTCTGGGTGAAAAACTTTCTCTTCACCTCACTTCTAAAAGGTTTATTCCTTATCTTCAATCTATGATCCCTATTTCTGCACTCCCCCACCATTGGGAACATTCTTTCTGAATCTACCCTGTCTAACCCTGTTTGAATTTTATGTTTCACTCCCTCTTCTAAACTGCAATTAATATAATCCTAACCGATTTGAGATTGAATAGGTTGGGACTTTATTCCCTGGAGTGTAGAAGATTGAGGGGAGATTTGATGGAGGTGTATTTTGATGGGTATAGATAGAGTGAATGCAAGCAGGCTTTTTCTGCTGAGGTTAGGGGAGAAAAAAACCAGAGGGCATGGGTTAAGGGTGAAAGGAGAAAAGTTTAAAGGGAATATTACGGGGGGGCTTCTTCACGCAGAGAGTGGTGGGAGTGTGGAATGAGCTGCCGGATAAAGTGGTAAACATTTAAGAAAAACTTGGGTTCATGGATGAGAGGGGTGTGGAGGGATATGGTCCAAGTGCAGGTCAGTGGGACTAGGCAAAAAATGGATCGGCACAGACAAGAAGGGCCAAAAGGCCTGTTTCTGAGCTGTAATTTTCTATGGTTCTATGATTTAGTCTCAAATTGCACACACCAATTCAGATGTGGCCTCACCAATGCCCCTATAAAACTGCAGCCAAAACATCTCTGTCCCTATACTCATTCTGAAGGCCAACATATAATTTGCCTCCTTTACTGCTTGCTGTACTTGCGCACTTTTAGTGAGTGATGCACAAGGACTCGAAGGTCTCGTTGAGTATCCACCCCTCTCTATTTACACCCATTCAAATAATGTCTTCTATTATTGCAACCAAAGTGGATAACTTCACATTTATCCACATTATACTGCATCTACCATTCAGATGCCCACACGGTCAACCTCTCCAAATTATGCTGACGCACCTCTGCATCCTCCTCACAGCCCACCCTCCTACCCAACTTTGTATTTCAAATTTGGAGAAAAGGCCTCTGATTATCCACCCTGTCTTGCCTCTCATAATTTTGTAGACCTCTATCAGGTCACTGCTCAAATACATTCAGTTCCCTCTTCCAAATCATTAATAATGTGAACAGTTGGGATCCTAGCACAGATCCCTGCAGAACCCCACTAGCCATTGACTCCCAATCAGAAAAAGACTCATTTATGCCAACTGTTTGCTTCCTAGCTGCTAACCAGCTGTCGATCCACCTCAAGACATTACCTGAGTCTCATGTGCTTTACATAGTCTGTTATGTGAGACCTTGTCAAAAGCCTTCTGAAAGTCTAGGAAATTAGGAGAGCCAGAAGGGGTCACGAGAAGGCCTTGGCAGGTAGGATTAAGGAAAACCCTAAGGCGTTCTATAAATATGTGAAGAGTAAAAAGATGAGACATGAAGGAATAGGGCCTATAAAAGGTGAAGGTGGGAAAGTCTGTATGGAACCAGTAGAAATGGCAGAGGTGCTTAATGAGTATTTTGCCTCTGTTTTCACAGAGGAGAAGGACCTGGGTGGATGTACTGCGGAATTGCGGTGGACTGAAAAGATTGAGTATGTGGACTTTAACAAAGAGGTTGTGCTGGGATCTTTGAATGGCATCAAGATAGATAAGTCGCCGGGTCTGGATGGGATGTACCCCAGGTTACTGTGGGAGGCGAGGGAAGAGATTGCAGATCCTCTGGCGATGATCTTTGTGTCGTTGATGGAGACGGGGGAGGTGCCGGAGGATTGCGGATGTGGTTCCTATTTTCAAGAAGGGGACTAGGGATAGCCCAGGAAATTACCGACCGGTGAGTCTAACCTCAGTGGTTGGTAAGCTGATGGAGAAGATCCTGAGGGACAAGATTTATGAGCATTGAGAGAGGTTTAGTATGCTCAAGAATTCTCAGCATAGCTTTGTCAAAGGCAGATCGTGCCTTACGAGCTGGTGGAGTTCTTCGAAAATGTGACTAAACACATTGACGAAGGGAAAGCGGTAGATGTGGCTATATATGGATTTTTGCAAGGCGTTTGATAAGGTCCCCCATGCAAGGCTTCTAGAAAAAGTGAGAGGGCATGGGATCCAAGGGGCTGCTGCCCTGTGGATCCAGAACTGGCTTGCCCAAAGGAGGCAGAGAGTGTGTATAGGTGGGTCTTTTTCTAAATGGAGGTCGGTCACCAGTGGTGTGCCCCAGGGATCTGTTCTGGGACCCTTGCTGTTTGTCATTTTCATAAATGACCTGGATGAGGAAGTGGAGGGATGGGTTGGTAAGTTTGCCGACGATACGAAGGTTGGTGGCGTTGTGGATAGTCTGGAGGGATGTCAGAAGTTACAGAGGGACATAGATAGGATGCAAGACTGGGCGGAGAAGTGGCAGATGGACTTCAACCCAGATAAATGCGTAGTGGTCCATTTTGGCAGGTCAAATGGGATGAAGGAGTACAACATAAAGGGAAAGACTATTAGTACTGTAGAGGATCAGAAGGACCTTGGGATCCGGGTCCATAGGACTCTAAAATCGGCCCCGCAGGTGGAGGAGGTGGTTAAGAAGGCGTATGGTGTGCTGGCCTTTATCAATCGAGGGATTGAGTTTAGGAGTCCAGGGATAATGATGCAGCTATATAAGACCCTTGTCAGACCCCACTTGGAGTACTGTGCTCAGTTCTGGTCGCCTCATTACAGGAAGGATGTGGAAAAGATTGAGAGGGTGCAGAGGAGATTTACGAGGATGTTGCCTGGATTGAGTGGCATGCCTTATGAGGATAGGCTGAGGGAGTTCGGTCTTTTCTCCTTGGAGAGACGTAGGATGAGAGGAGACCTAATAGAGGTATATAAGATGTTGAGAGGCATAGATCGGGTGGACTCTGAGGCTTTTTCCCAGGGTGGAAATGGCTGCTACGAGAGGACACAGGTTTAAGGTGCTGGGGTGTAGGTACAGGGGAGATGTTAGGGGGAAGTTTTTCACTCAGAGGGTGGTGGGCGAGTGGAATCGGCTGCCGTCAGTGGTGGTGGAGGCAAACTCAATAGGGTCTTTTAAGAGACTCCTGGAAGAGTACATGGGACTTAATAGGATGGAGGGTTATAGGTAGGCCTAAAAGGTAGGGATATGTTCGGCACAACTTGTGGGGCCGAAGGGCCTGTTTTGTGCTGTAGTTTTTCTATGTTTCTAAACCACATCCACTGATACTTCTCGGTCAACTCTACTAGTTACATCCTCAAAGAATTCCAATAGACTTGTCGAGCATGATTTCCCTTCTGTAAATCCATGCTGACTTTGTCTGATTATAACCGCTGCCTTCCAAATGCCGAGTTCTGAAATCCTTGATGATAGATTCCACCAACTTCCACAGTATTGATGTTGGGTTCGCTGGTCTATAGTTCCCTGTTTTCTCTCTAACTCCCTTTTTGAGTAGCAGGCTTACATTAACTGCCCTCCGATCCGTAGGAGCTATTCCAGAGTCTAAAGAATTTTGGAAAATAGCCACCAATGGATCTACTATTTCCAGGGCCATTTCCTTAAACACTCTGGGATGAAGATTATCAGGACCTGGAGATTTATCCACCTTCAATTCCATCAATTTCCCCAAAATAATTTCTTTCCTAGTGCTGATTTCCTGCAGCTCCTCACTAAAACATGTTTCTCTCAGCATTTTTGGTACATTATTCATATCTTTTGTGAAGAGTGAAGAAAAGTACAAATTTAATTCCTCAGCCATTTTATTCCTTTTATGAATTCTCCCATTTCTGACTGTAAGGGGCCTACATTCATTTTTGTTGCTCTCTTTCTCTTTACAAACCTATAGAAACTTTTACAGTCAGTTATGTTCCCTGCTGGCTTACTTTCATACATTTTTCCCTTCTTAATCAATCCCTTGGTCCTCCTTTGCTGAATTTTGAACTGCTCCCAATCCTCAGGCCTATTGCTTTTTCATGTCAATTTGTATGCTTCTAACTCTAATTTCCCTTATTTAACCATGGTTTGGCCACTCCAGTCAATACGGAAATTGAATCGCAAACCAGCCATCCAACCAACTGAGCTAAATCAATTTTGATGGTAGGCAATAGCTAGTATTTAAAGAAACGCTACGTGGTATACAACAAATATACATTACTATGAACACCCAAAAGGAAAGGTAAATTGTCCATGGTTAATGAAAGAAGTTAGACTGCATTAGATCAAAGAAAGTTGCTTATGACGCCAGAATAAGTGGGAACACTTTAGAACTCAGCAAAAAAAGGACCAAGGAATTGATTAAAAGAGGAAATAATATGAATATATATGAGGAACATAAAAATGGATTGTGAAAGCCTCTAGGTATGTGGAAAGGTTGGAGGACAAATGCGGGTCTGTTGTAGCTGGTGACAGAATTTATAATGGAAAATGGGAATGGCAGAGAAACTGAACAGCTGTGCTTGTCTTCATAGAAGATACAGAAAAGTTCCAACCCCCCCTGCCCCGCCCCAGAAATAGTAGGCTGACCAATGGACTTATGAAGCTGAGGAACTAAAATGAATAGGTGGTAGTACTTGAAAAGGTAACTGGGTTGAAGGTTGATAAATCCTCTGGATCAGATGAACTTCAGTCCAGAGTGTTAATGTAGGTGACTAGAGGGATAGGGGATGATGCATTGATGGTTATCTTTCAAAATTCTATAAATTCTGGAAAGGTTGCTGTGAACTGGAAAGTAGCAAATGTAACCCCACTATTTAAGAGGACGAAGAACGACAGACCTGTTTGATATCAGTAGTAGGGAAATTGTTAAAATCTATTCTAAAGGATGTGATAGCTGGACATTTCGAAAATAATGTTGCATTGGACAGAGTTAACATGGATTTTGATGTGGTAGGGACGAATTATAAAGTTCCCAAATTTGCTGATGAAGCCATAGTGGGTGGGAATGCAAGTTGAGGAGGAAGATGCAAGAGGACTTGAACATACTAAGTGAATGGACTCGAGAATGGCAGAAGGAATATAATGTGAATAAGTGTGAAGTTATTCACTGTGGTAGAAAAAACATAGCTCCGAAAGCTTGTGTGGCTTTTGCTACCAAATAAACCTGTTGGACTTTAACCTGGTGTTGTTAAACTTCTTACAGAAAAAACAAAGGCAGAGTATTTCTTAAAGATGAGGGGTTGGGAAGTGTTGATGTCTAAAGGAACCTGTTTGCCCTTGTTCATACGGCACCTGCATGTCAACTTTGTGACCCAAGCAATTAGGAAAATAAATAGTATGTTGGGGTTAAGTACAGGAGTAAAGATGTCCTGCTGCAATTGTATAGAGCTTTGATGAGACCTCACCTGGAGTATAGTGTACAGTTGCTTTATGGAGAGAAATTGGGGAGACCAGCTCTGTATTGCCTAGAGTTCCGAAGAATGGGAGACTTCAGTGAAATCTACTAAATTCTTACAGGATGTGACGGGTGGGTATAGATGAGATATTCCTCTTGACTGGTATGTTTAATAGCAAGGGATATAATCTCAGGATAAGAGGTAGGCCATTTAATATAGTTGAGGGATTTCTTCACTCAGAGTGTGGTGAATATTTGGAATACTCTACCCCAGAGGGCTGTGGAACATTTTGTTCAAAACAGAAATCGATAGATCTCTGGAGACTAATGACATCAAGTGATATGGAGATGGTTCAGGGAAGTGGTGTTGAGGTAGATGATCAGCCATAATCTAATTGAATTACACAACAAGCTCTGCCTTAGCCCTGTGCATTTATCATGGCTAATCCACCTAATCTACACATCTGGACTGTGGGAGGAAACACTCACAGATGGAGAGAATGTGCACACTGAACAGACAGCCATCCACCCGAGGCTGAAACCGAACCTGGGCCCCTGGCGCTGTGAGGTAGCAGAGCTAACCGCGGTGCCACCGTACTGTTCTAACTGCACTAGGGAAATTGCAGTTGATTATAACCAGGTAATATATTTAAATTGCCAATACTGCTAAACTTCCACTTGCCTGTACTGCATCACTGGGCTCATCAACTTTCAATTACTGAGCTTGGATGGCTCTGCGACTCTGTCTCATTAACTGGTTTCAGTCTGTCCGGAAGTTTTGGTTTCCTTAGTGACTGGGAGGGTCAGTTTCCTTTCTTGGTTTTCCTCTTCATTAACGGACTGTCTCAAAACACACAAGCTTGGTAATGAAGGATTCCATCATATGCCAATTTTCGTGTAGTTCCCAGGATTGGACACAGTACTCCAGCTGGGTTCAAACTAGGTTAGCGTAAAGTCCTGGCTTTTGCACTCAATGCATCTATTTATGAAGTTCTGAATTCCTATGCTATATTGCCTGCTTTCTTAAACTATCCTGTCCTCCAAAGACTCGTGGGCACCAGCTGATTCCCAGTCTTGCATACCCCCCCCCCATTAGCAATGATGGCACAGTGGTTAGCGCTGCTGCCTCTCAGCGCCAGGGACCCAGGTTCGATTCCTGGCTTGGGTCACTGTGTGGAGTTTGCACGTTCTCCCTGTGTCTGCATAGGCTTCCTCCGGGTGCTCCAGTTTCCTCCCACAATCCAAAAGATATGCTGGTTAGGTGCATTGGCCATGCTAAATTCTCCCTCCGTGTACCCGAGCAGGTGCCAGAGTGTGGCGACTAGGGGATTTTCACAGTAACCTCATTGCAGTGTGAATGTAAGCCTACTTGTGACTAACAAATAAACTTTTAAACTTTACTTTAAAAATGTTTGTATTGACTCCTCATTCATCCTTCCAAAACGTATCACATCACAGTTTTCTGCATTGATTTTCCTCTGTTGTGTTACTTGATTTCACTGGCCCCATCTACTTCACTGTTTAGTATACTTTCAATATTTGTGTCATTTGCAAATGTTGTTTTTGTGCCCTGTGCCCAAAGTCAGTCATTAATGTACATTAAAAACAGCAGTGGTCCTATTACTGAACCTTGGTAACATCCCTATATCCTTTCAGTCTAAAAATCAAACATTCACCATAACACTTTTCTATTCCTTAGCTAATTTTGCTAACATTCCGGATATGTGCTGCAATTGAAAGCCCAGATGCTCGTCAGTTGGATTATTCTCTCATTCACTCTGTTACATAATCAATAAACTTGAATGTTAGCGAAACATGATTTGTCCTTAAATCCATGCACATTCTGCTTTGTTATTTCAAGTGGCTGTTAATTTTCTCCTAAATTACTGTTTCTGAACCCTTTTTCACCACCAACATTGGGCGGCACGGTAGCACAGTGGTTAGCACTGCTGCTTCACAGCTCCAGGGACCTGGGTTCGATTCCCGGCTTGGGTCACTGTCTGTGTGGAGTTTGCACATTCTCCTCGTGTCTGTGTGGGTTTCCTCCGGGTGCTCCGGTTTCCTCCCACAGTCCAAAGATGTGCGGGTTAGGTTGATTGGCCGTGCTAAAATTGCCCCTTAGTGTCGAGATGGTTAGGTTAGAGGGATTAGTGGGTAAATATGTCGGGATATGGGTGTAGGGCCTGGGTGGGATTGTGGTCGGTGTAGACTCGATGGGCCGAATGGCCTCTTTCTACACTGTAGGGTTTCTATAATTCTATAATTAAACTGACTGATCTGTAATTGCTGGATTTGTTCTTCTCCCCTTGAATAAAAGTTGTAACATTTGCAGCGCTACAGTCCTCTGGCACCATATCTGTGTCTAAGGAGGCTTGGAAGATAGGGGCCATCATCTCCACAAATTCTATCCTTACTTCCTTCAGCAACATAGCATTCAGAAGAGAAATGGGTTGGCTTAAGGCTGGCTCATTGGAGTTTAGAAAAATGAGAGGCAACCTTACTGAGACATATAGGATTCTCAGAAGGCTTGATAGGGTAGATGCTGAGCGGTTGTTTTCCCCTGTAGGACAGTCTAGGACAGAGATGAGGAGAAATTTCTTTTCTCAGAAGGTAGTAAATCTGTGGAATTCTTTACTGCAGAGGGCCTCCAGGGTGGCAATCTCTGGGCTACTCCCAATGCCTAGGGCCAGTGAGGCTAGGAATAGGGAGATAGTACAATTGAACGCTTGGCTAAAGGACTGGTCCAGGAGGGAGGGCTTCATATTCCTGGATCACTGGGAAGTTTTCAAGAGAGGAGGGCACCTGTACAAGAAGGACGGGTCACAACTAAATTGGAAGAGCACGAATATCCTGGCTGGGAGTTTTGCTAGTGCAGTTCGGCTGGGTTTAAACTAATATGGCAGGGGGGTGGGGATCAAAAAATTATGTCTACAAGTGTAGAGGTTGAGGACGAGCTTGGGGCCAGGACAAGGCTGGCAAAGAAGAAGAGCACTCTGGGGGAGGATGACCTCACTGGGCCTGGAGGTCTGGAGTGCATCTACTTCAATGCAAGGAGCGTAGCAGGTAAGACAGATGAACTTAGGGCCTTAATGCTAACGAGGAATTTGGATGTGGTTGCGGTGACGGAGACTTGGTTGAAAGAGGGACAGGACTGGCAACTGAATATTCCGGGGTACAAGTGTTTTAGGCGAGACAGAGGAGGGGCCAAAAGAGGTGGGGGAGTAGCAGTATTAGTTAGAGAGCATATTACAGCGGTGCAGAGGGAGGACAATTCAGAGGGGTCATGTAACGAGTCACTGGGTGGAGCTCAGAAACAGGAAGGGTGCAGTCACTATGTTGGGGGTATACTACAGGCCCCCCAACAGCCCAAGGGAAGTGGAAGAACGGATATGTCAGGAGATAATGGATAGGTGCAGGAAAAATAGGGTTGTTGTAGTGGGAGACTTCAATTTCCCTGGTATAGACTGGAAATCGCATAGGGCTGGGAGTCTGAATGGGGAGGAATTTGTAAAATGCGTACAGGAAGGTTCTTTGGAACAATATGTAGATAGCCCGACTAGAGAGGGGGCTATACTGGACTTAGTACAGGGGAATGAGCCCGGTCAGGTCTTCAAAGTTTCGGTAGGGGAACATGTGGCAAATCGTGACCACAACTCTTAGCTTTAGGATAGTGATGGAAAAAGATGAGTGGTGTCCCAAGAGTAAGTGTTGGATTGGGGGAAGGCTAACTTTAGTGGGATTAGGCAGAAATTGGCAGCTGTTGATTGGGAGAGGCTGTTTGAGGGTAAATCCACATCTGGCATGTGGGAGTCTTTTAAGGAACAGTTGTTAGGGCTGCAGGACAGGCATGTGCCTGTAAAAAAGAAGGATAGGAAGGGTAGGATTCGAGAACCGTGGATAACCAGGGAAATTGAGGGACTGGTCAAAAAGAAAAGAGAGGCGTACGTTAGGTCCAGGCAGCTAAAAACGGAGGGAGCTCTGGAGGAATACAAAGAAAGTAGGAAAGAACTCAAACGAGGAATTAGAAGGGCAAAAAGGGGTCACGAAATGTCCTTGGCAGACAGAATTAAGGAGAATCCCAAGGCATTTTATTCATACGTTAGGAACAAAAGGGTTGTCAGGGAAAAAATCGGACCTCTCAGGGACAAACTTGGGGAATTATGCTTAGAGCCCAAAGAAGTAGGGGAGATCCTAAATGAATACTTTGCGTCGGTATTCACAAAGAAGAGGGATGTATTGACTGGGAGTGTCTCGGAGGGGAGTGTTGACCCGTTAGCGAAAATCTCCATTACAAGGGAGGAAGTGTTAGGTTTTTTAGGGAATATAAAGACTGACAAATCCCCAGGGCCTGATGGAATCTATCCAAGGCTGCTCAGGGAGACGAGAGATGAAATCGCTGGGCCTCTGACGCAAATCTTTGTCTCGTCACTGGACACAGGTGAGGTCCCAGAGAATTGGAGGATAGCTAATGTGGTCCCGTTATTTAAGAAGGGTAGGAAGGATAACCTGGGAAATTATAGGCTTGGTGAGCTTGACGTCCGTGGTAGGGAAGTTGTTGGAGAGGATTCTTAGAGAAGGATGTATGCGCATTTAGAAAGGAATAAACTCATTAACGATAGTCAGCATGGTTTTGTGAGAGGGAGGTCATGCCTCACTAACCTGGTGGAGTTTTTTGAAGAAGTGACTAGAACGGTTGACGAGGGAAGGGCCGTGGATGTCGTCGATATGGACTTTAGTAAAGCGTTTGACAAAGTCTCTCATGGTAGGTTGGTGCAAAAGGTTGGATCTCATGGGATAAAGGGGGAGGTGGCTAGATGGGTGGAGAACTGGCTTGGTCACAGAAGACAGAGGGTGGTAGTGGAAGGGTCTTTTTCCGGCTGGATGCCTGTGACTAGTGGTGTTCCGCAGGGCTCTGTATTGGGACCTCTGCTGTTTGTGATTTATATAAACGATCTGGAAGAAGGTGTAACTGGGGTGATCAGTAAGTTTGCGGAAGACACGAAAATGGCTGGACTTGCAGATAGTGAGGAACATTGTCAGAAGGATATAGATAGGCTGGAAATTTGGGCAAAGAACTGGCAGGTGGAGTTCAATCCAGATAAATGCGAAGTGATGCATTTTGGTAGAACTAATGTAGGGTGGAGCTATACGATAAATGGCAGAACCATAAAGGGTGTAGATACGCAGAGGGACCTGGGTGTGCAAGTCCACAGATCCTTGAAGGTGACGTCACAGGTGGAGAAGGTAGTGAATAAGGCATATGGCATGCTTGCCTTTATAGGACGGGGCATAGAGTATAAAAGTTGGGGTCTGATGTTGCAGTTGTATAGAACGTTGGTTCGGCCGCATTTGGAATACTGCGCCCAGTTCTGGTCGCCACACTACCAGAAGGACGTGGAGGCTTTAGGGAGAGTGCAGAGGAGGTTTACCAGGATGTTGCCTGGTATGGAAGGGCTTAGTTATGAGGAGAGATTGGGTAAACTGGGGTTGTTCTCACTAGAAAGACGGAGGATGAGGGGTGGCCTAATAGAGGTGTATAAAATTATGAAAGGCATAGATAGGGTGAACGGTGGGAAGCTTTTTCCCAGGTTGATGGTGACGTTCACGAGGGGTCATAGGTTCAAGGTGAGGGGGGGGGGAGGTTTTACACGGATATCAGAAGGATGTATTTTACACAGAGGGTGGTGGGGGCCTGGAATACGCTGCCGGGCAAGGTGGTGGAGGCGGACACACTGGGAACGTTTAAGACTTATCTAGATAGCCACATGAACGGAGTGGGAATGGAGGGATACAAAAGAATGGTCTAGTTTGGACCAGGGAGCGGCGCGGACTTGGAGGGCCGAAGGGCCTGTTCCTGTGTTGTATTGTTCTTTGTTCTTAGGGCTGTGGAGGCTGGGTTGTGAAGTGTATTCGAGGTTGGATTGTTAAGTATATTCAAGGCTGAGATCAACAGATTTTTAATTAATAAGAGAATCCAGGGTTATGGGGATATGGCAGGAAAGTGGAGTTGAGAATGATCATAACTGATTAGTCATGATCTTATTGAATGGTGGAGCAGACTCCATGGGTCAAATGGCCTACTTCTGCTTCTCCATCTTATGGTCTTAAGGCTCAAGTCACTGGAGGCTCTTTACTGGAGGAAGGTGGATATGGAATTGCCATGTGTTGCCTGATATATGGCAGTTCCATTAAGCAATGACGCAATATTGCACGTGTGATAATTGGATTCCACGGTTACTGCTAAACCTGCATCGTGCCTTGCATATCCTCAATTACTGAACACTGAATAAAGCATTGACACACAGATCTTAAATGTAGATCCTGTGGGCAGCATGGTGGCACAGTGGTTAACACTGCTGCCTCGCAGCACCAGGGACCTGGGTTCGATTCCCAGCTTGGGTCACTATCTGTGTGGAGTTTGCACGTTCTCGCCGTGTCTACGTGTGTTTCCTCCGGGTGTTCCCTCAGTGTACCTGAACAGGTGTTGGAGTGTGGCGACTCGGGGATTTTCACAGCAACTTCATTGCGGTACTTTTGACTAATAAATAAACTTTAACTTTACAGAAATGTGTTATTCTGTTATCCTCGGGTAGGAAGTAGGGTAACATACTGAGCTGTCATGGTGCGATTTGATGCTTCTGCTGTTGCAGCAGAAATCAGTTAATAGAAGATAGTGGCCTAATATCTCGCTGGTGCCTTTGTCTCAGGCATTGTTACACATGGGTAAGCTGTTAAGGATCTTTCATGCAGCACTGACAGCATAGTGCTGCCACACTACCTGTGAGAATTTGAACCCCAGTTTGATTCTGATAAATAGTTCTTCCATGTTACCTTTAATGTGAGCTGAGACTTTTGTTTGATTTGGTATAACTATATAAAAACAAACATGCTGCAATGCAGTTTAGAAGTGGCGATCATGCAATCTGGCTATTTATGTTTCTCTTTGGTGGCATGCTGTCTTGTGTTATATGTACCATAAACAGATGACATAAAAGAGCTTAAAAAGGCACAAAACTTAGCAATTTATTGAAGACATCTGAGTCATGTATGTATTCCTGTCTACAATTCCCACTTTCCTTTGTCTTTAGACTATTACACATGGAATAAATTTAATGAGTAATAGAATATGTTGTTGTAATGCTTTATCCCACTCCTAAGCCAGATCTTTTTAGCTTACCAGTAACAAATTGACTGATAAGTCCTTCCTTGTTGGTGAATTAAGAAAATGAAAGGATTTGCATTGATATAGTGCACTTTATGACCGCTGGACATCACAAAGTACTTTCCAGCCAATTAAATAGTTTGAATTGTAACAATTGTAATGTAGAAAACACTGAAGCCAATTTCTAAGGCCCCGCAAAGAGCAATAAAATAAATTGCCAGATAATTTGTTTTAGTTACATTGATTGATTAGGTCTCCAGAAATTCCCTTTAAATAGTCTCATTGGATTATAAATGTGCATAAATGTTCACCTGAGAGAGTAGATGGAACCTTGATTTAACATCTCATTTGAAAAATGCTACAGAGCCCCCTAAGTATAGTACTGAATTGATATAATAGCATATATTAGCGGGAAATAAACAAGCAGTGACGTTGCCTAATAGTGTAACTGTTTGAAATAAAATATTTCCAGATCATTATTCTATTCTTCCTGTTTACCATCACCCCTTCCTTATTCTGCATTGCTTACACCAAGAAAACTATAGAAACAATGAAGCCACTTTCACACTTTTCTTGGTTTGTTCCTACTTCAGTACACAAGTTTGGTTCATAGTTATAATGTAACCTTGCTTGCTGTTTCCTTCCTTTGCTACTCTTATTTTTCTTTGCTTCCCCATCTCTTGCCCTGTCAACCTGTGTTACAACGCTAGCAACCTGCAGTCATATATCTGGGAGGGTAAAGAGGTGGAAACTAAGATTTTATTTTAGAAAAACAGGCAGTGCATTCATCAAGTTAGGTGTTTTTTTTGCCCAGTCCAGGAAGATATCCTAGCTACGTGGGGGAACAATAGGGCTGGGAATTAGCCTTGACACCTTAGGATCTGTGCTCTTGATGACTTTGCAGTGATGCCTGCTGGAAAGTGTAATGGGCATTGAGATTGCAGTTGATCACAACTGAATAACCTGTCATAGAGTCATAGAGGTTTACAGCATGGAAACAGGTTCTTCGGCCCAACTTGTCCATGCCGCCTTTTTTTTTAACGACTAAGCTCGTCCCAATTGCCAACGTTTGGCCCATATCCCTTGATAGCCATCGTACCCATTTAACTGTCTAAATGCTTTTTAAAAGACAAAATTGTACCCGCCTCTGCTACTACTTCTGGCAGCTTGTCCCAGACACTCACCACCCTGTGTGTGAAATAATTGCCCCTCTGGACCCTTTTGTATCTCTCCCCTCTCACATTAAACCTATGCCCTCTAGTTTTAGACTCCCCTACCTTTGGGAAAAGATATTGACTATCTAGCTGATCTATGCCCATCATTATTTTGTAGACTTCTATAAAATCACCCCTAAGCCTCCTACGCTCCAGAGAAAAAAGTCCCAGTCTATGCAGCCTCTCCTTATAACTCAAACCATCAACCATCAAAGCATCCTAGTAAATCTTTTCTGCACTCTTTCTAGTTTACTAATATCCTTTCTATAATAGGATGACCAGAATGCCCTACCATTAACTGAGTATCGAGCTCACTATTTCAGTACACTTGGAGGTTTGCAGCATTCATCCACCTAGACCTCAACTATACTCCCAGCACCTTGGGAAACAACAGTTTTTGTAAAGGGTGAGGTGGAAATATGTTCTACATACATTTAAACAATATCAGTATAACCATTTGCAATTCCAGGAAGAAATAAAGTTCAAATATAAATTTCTTTATTATTCATTTGTTTTTTAAAATTTGTTGCACATAAAATGTATATCTTTACATACATATGATCGTAATGTCATTTATTTTGTTTATAGTATTTAATACATATTTCTGTAGAAGAACTGCATTATATACAAGAAAGTGAAATTGCTCCAGTAACTGTTGCATCAGTGCAAAGTAGAACGGCCTTATGTTGGGATGACACCTGTAGCAATGAGAATGATGAGGATGATGATCACAACCACAATTACCACAATGATAATGATCATTTTTGTGTTTTTCCACCACATTTTCCTTGCAATCTTTGTGGATGTCTTTTGAAAAGAATCAGCCTGAAATCAAACAGGATAGGGAGTATGTATGGGTAAGATGTTTGTGTACAATGATCCAACCAAATCCTCATCCCTCCTCTTTAAAACAAATAATTTGGAAAGTCACATTCCAACAAAAGTGTGGGGATACAGAAATCTTGCCCACTACACTTTACTCATAGTCCACTTTGTTGCTGGTGAACTGCAGGGGTCTTGCTCACAAATAATCCATATCACTGTTACAAATTCACACCTAACGTGGATACCTTCTTGGGTTCTGTGGCACCATTGCTTTCAGAAGCACTCTTACTTCCATGGAGTTTACTGACACCACCCTAGATCTACTTGTATGATAGCCGGACTCAGAGGTGCAATAATTGTGTACCTTTTGCAAGTTGGATTGGATATTCACACAATTAGGTGCATTTCTTAAATCTATCCAATGCATGTGCTTAAGATAAGGTGAAATTTGGTTTGAATTGTAAACTGCTATGTTCCACACTAAGGTGTAAAGCAGAGAGCTGATCAAAGTCACTTATTTCAAGCAGCACAACATATATTTTCATAAGGCCACTGGGTCCTTCTTTGGTGGATTGCCTTACTTAGCTTAAACAAGAAGTTTTCTAATTAATCCATCCATATTTCTAACCTCAGCCCTTCTGACTTTTCCCTTTAGAAAGACAGACCACCCTTGCAGACTTACTGTTTCAAACCTCCCCTCAGCAGGAAGTTAGATCCTTTTTCGTCTGACCCTCTCAGACTGTGGGCTGGCCAATAGAGCTACTAATCAAACCTGCCTGGATGGAGGCCCTTTGAAATTAGCTTCCCACAAAACCCAAAGGGACAATGCATTCAAATCCCTTCAGTGTGAATGAATGTTGGAAAGTATTGAGGCAACCTGGCTTCTGATTTACCTCCCAATTTGGGATTGTCTCAAAAGAAACTAGCCTTTTTTTAAAAAGAAAAAGATTCAACTTAGAAGTACATCGTAAAAATAACAAATCTACCTCCCTGCCATGAAATAACTGTCAAAACATCCATATATTTAACAGTCAAATTGTGCCCTGCCACTCATTCATGTTATTCCATGTGGAACAGTCCAAACGGAAACCACTTTCATTTCCACTGAATTAAGTAGTTTAATTCAAAATGCCTTTCCTAACTTAAAAAATTGTTGGAGTATTTTCCCTTGGCATTTTCTGGCAGTTTAATACCTTATTTCCTTCTGAATGAGGAAGCACATTGCTATTATTTTCTACTAAATATCTGACAGGATTATCTTACTTAAGGAGTCCCGAAATCCAAACCCAATGGAATCAGTTCTTTTTCTTCTCTGCTTAGGTTGATTTTCAGGTCGATGGACAGAATTTTATCAGTGGCATGTTCACAGTGGCAGAACTGGAAGTTTGAGCCATTTCTGCTCTTTTGCATTTTCCCATTTCCCACATGATTACAATTAAAGTTTAAAGCGTCAGCATTGTGCAGCAAGGTGGCACAGTGGCTAGCACTGCTGCCTCACAGTGCCAGGGACCTTAGTTCAATTCCGGCCTCGGATCACTGTCTGTGTGAAGTTTGCATGTTCTCCCCGTGTCTGCATGGGTTTCCTCCGGGTGCTCTGGTTTCCTTTTCCTCTCACAGTCCAAAGATGTGTGGGTTAGGTTCATTGGTTACTAAATTGCCCTTTAGTGTAGGGGATTAGCAAGGTAAATACATTGGGGTTATGGAGATTGGGTCTGGGTGGGATTGTGGTCGATGCAGGTTCGATGGACCAAATGGCCTCCTTCTGCACTGTAGGGAATCTATTATTCTATGATTGTGCAGGGTAACAGGTGAGATTCTGTGGCAGGGATGTTTTTCAATGGCGAAACCTGCCTGCCATCAGTTGAGAATGCTGTAGCTACAGGTGAGTTATAAAGGAGCCTCCTGGTCAAACAGGGACACTGTGCATCAAGGCCACAACTTTCCTGCGCAACTCCACTGATGTTAACATAAGACCTATTGCGAGCACAAAGGTGGCACTGGTGTTTATTCAAATTTAAATTTCACTTGTAGGTAACTTACATTATTACTTCCCATTTCACTCCTCCATACCCCCCACCCCTCCATCACTGATTCAGTCTTGCCCCTCCCGAGTCTCCATGCAAACTGCAATTCTCCTGCTCCCTTCCCTTGTGCTGTAGAGTTCAACAAAGAAAACCCCTAACCTCAGAACCAACTGCACAAAGCCACCTTTAAAGAAACATGAACCAGATGCAGGAAGATTCTCATGTTGTTATTTTAAGAAACTTTTACATTAAATGAGTAACTATGAACCCACCACAGGCAAGTGAGAGATCCGACACACTATAAACACACCACTGATTTTCTCGCAACCTGCCGTTAGGAAATCGAAATCCCACCTAATTCAGTCACCCTCCACCTCCCCCATTTTCTGCTTTTGTGGGCTCTACAAATTCCCCCCTGAAATATGGAACCAAAGAGAAGCAGTTGCAGCAAGATTTGGGCCTGCCCAGTTGCATCAGGGCTGACCCTAGAAGAACTTCTGAAACCAGCCTAACTTTCATTCTTTCAACAAGCTCCTGGCCTGCGGTGGAATTGGCAAGGGAAACATTGGCAGAAAATCATGTGCCATCAACCCTTAAAAGGTGATGGGTAACTATAAAGATCATTGACTACTTTAAGGTAAACAGTCGCATCTGGGATATAAATTGGGTTACATAGTTTCAAATCATGTGTTTGCCGCAGTGAAGTAGTAGAGTTGTTGGAAGAGGTTGTGTAAGGGGAGCTGCCCTGTTTATTCCAAAGCAACCTCCCCAAGGTAGAACTGGGCAGCACACCTGACAGCAGGTGGTAGCCAGATAGGCTCAGTAATGTCTGCATTATGCACAGAGCTTGGGAACAGATGCTGAAGAAGATGACATTGTTTAAAGCAAAACTGCCAATGTAAACCCACCCAACTGCCCCACTTCTCAGATACATAAAAGTCCTGGTTCATATGCACACTGCATATTCACCTCAGATGGACTGTAGCTTTGGCATGCCTGTCAGTGTGTGTCTGTGTGCCCCTTCAGCTTAGTAGCTGATAATCCTTCTTTGCCTCTCTAGCTTAGATGGCAGCAAATATGAAGGAATAAATCCAAACAGGAGAGCTCAGAAATGATTGAAAGAAAAGCACCCTTCTTAAAAGGTGAAGCCACAGGGTTCCACACAATAACGACCAATACTATCCATTTCTAATGACTTGTCCTCTTCTCACTCCCACCATAGGCCTACACAGACAACCATCCACGAGTGCCTTGTAATGTGAGGTGACACTTGGAATGAGCATTACAATAGCATTGAACCTGCTGGTGATTGTAAGGGTACCTTATACTTTGGAAAATGCAGCAGTGATTTTGCTTTGGGCACTCATGACCACCTCTTTTTACCACATGGCACGGTGGCACAATGGTTAGAACTCCTGCTTCACAACGCCAGGTACTCAGGTTCAATTCCCGGCTTGGGTTACTGTCTGTGCGGAATCTGCACATTCTCCTGTCTGCGTGGGCTTCCTCTGGGTGCTTCAGTTTCCTCCCACGTCCGAAAGATGTGCTGGTTAGGCGCATTGGCCATGCTAAATTTTCCCTGTGTACTTGAATGGGCGCCGGAGTGTGGCAACTAGGGGATTTTCACAGTAACTTCACTGCAGTGTTAATGTAAGCCTACTTGTGACACTAATAAATAAACTTAAAATTTACTTAGTGCATAGTGCAACTGGTGCCTCTGCAAGACTGGAAGAAAGCCCTGGTAAAAGAAAAGGTTGTAACATCCAGAACTTGGTCGCCTAAAGAGCTATTGAGGCAAAACTGAGTTTGATAGATTTTTGTCAGGCAGATGAATGAAGATATGGTACAGATCAGACATCACCTAACTGAATGGTGGAACAGGCTCAAGGTACGGAATTGTTACTCCTGTTCCTTTGTTTCTAAAGTTGAGTGTGTGAGAAACCTTGCCTGCAAATGGCAGTGGCAAGCCAATAAAGACTGCCTGCAGCTATCTTTACAAAACTGGCACAAATCAGTATTTGATTCCATGCTGATCCACAATCTAGCTGTGGAACCACATTCCCACTGTCAGCAGCAGGTAGGTGTGACAGGGACTGCTCGTGACATTATAGTTCTTCTCGTGACATTATAGTTCAGCTGTGGTATCTTCGATCTTTCAAGCTGTGCCACTGAAAACATGAAACTGAGGTGTACAACATGAATCCTTTGGTTTTCTCTTTTATTGTATCTGCTCTCCCTGAGTTAAAGTGAGGAATCTTCTCCCAGCCTCTATGAGCTTGTTGGCCATGAGCTGATTTTGGAGTTTTCACTTCATTGGCGCCCTCTTTCAGGCATAAAGGTGGTGACATGGTTGCATTGCACGTTTGAACCAAGATCCTGAGGCCGAACTGAAATTTTTATTTATTCATTCCTGGGACATGGTTGTCGCTGGCTGGCCAGCATTTATTGCCCATCCATAATTGTCCAAAGGCTGTTGCGAGTCAACCACATTGCTGTGCCTCTGGAGCCACATGTAGACCAGACCAGGTAAGGACGATAGATTTCCTTCTCTAAAGGACATTAGTGAACCAGGCGGATTATTCTGACAATCGGCAATGGTTTTATGGTTAACAGTAGATTCTTCATCCCAGATATTTTTTATTGAATTTGAATTCCACTATCTGCTGTGGTGGGATTTGAACCCAGGTCCCCAGAACATTAGCTGAGTTTCTGGATTAATAGTTTAGTGATAATACCGCTAGGCCATCGCCTCCCCTCAAGCCTCATCTAAATAATTGGGGTCAACTCCCAACATCTTCACACTTCTACAGGCAGTTCCCTCTTCTGTGTGAATGAATTTAGGGGTGTGATGCGCGATAAATCACACGGGAGGCTGGATGTACCTGGGAAATAAAGGCTTTTATTGCCAACAATAACGGAGCTACTATATACAATATACAATCCCAGACTAAAGGGTCACCAGGCAGAGCAGTGACCTTTATACCTCTCCCGGAAGGCGGAGCCAACTGGGGTGTACCATAGGACTATACTAACAGGTAGAACAGCCCAACCCTAACCCCAACAGTAACATATCTACAGACTCATAGTACTGGCCAAACCATGGCTCAGCACTCCTGGTGGTAACCAACAATGGTTCACCACAGGGTGTCTGCCTCACTCAGATTAGTGCTGTAAAGTGAAGGGTAGAGCTGTGGAACTGGACAGCAGGAAGGGGGCTGACTGCTACTGGCCAGAGTGTTTTGGGTTTCCATCCGTGGTTGGAAGTATTTCTGGTTGTTTGACTATGTGACCTTTAATCCAGTGATTTTTGATCATCTGTTGTTCAACAGAGCAATTCTGCATTTTGTGAGCCCTCTGGACAATGTAAGGAGAATTGCGAATCTGCGGAGTGCAGCAGGGCAGGAGGGACATGCCTGTGCCCCTTCGCACCACATGAATTTAAAAAGAATGACTCAAACTCAGTGTTTCAGTGGTGGCTGTTTATCAGGCTGCATTTACCACTGCACCACTTATTTGGACCAATTTTCCTGAAATGTCCTAAACTGGCATGATGCCCCTCATTTATATACAGAAGCGGCTGCTAGTGATACCTCAAAATTGTCCAACTCAATTTTTGTAAAATGACCAGGTTCAATTTCTACCCCAGCATCCCTCCACAGTAGCTCAGCTGAGAGCTGGAGACGGCAGAGCAAAATGGATGGGCTCAGTGAGGCGTTGGGGATACCCAGAGCTTCAGTTGGTTGTTTCTGGTTGTCATGGAAAAGTAATGAACATATTCATTCCAACAAACAGGTATCAGTCAGCTGCTTACTGCAAATACGAACTGCAGTCTGATTGATGTTATCAATATTCTCTATGGCAGATGGGAAGGAGCTTAAGGTGAATTCAGAATTGCAATCATCTTCACTGTAACTAGCAGAGCTGCAGACAAATGGATTAGTGTGTAGGTCTTGACACATACATCTTCTCACATATGCTGCGGTATGTGTCCCTATGGACTTTTAGAACCTTCATATTTAATTCATGTCCACCGCTGGTCTAATGTTTTATCTGCCATTCGCTGCAACTAATTAGTTTGGAATTGGTCCCTTTTCCTTTCATTTAAATTAGTTAATTTCAAGTCCAAAACTTATATCCTTATCCATTTTCAACGTTCACCTAATTAAGTTACGAAGACGATATCCCATTATTCTTCTTTCACTGAAAGCAATCTAGTATTGCACCTTCCTTGCTGAACATGCAACATTCTGATTAAGGGAATGATTTTGAGAGTGTTTTAAGAACACTCTCCCCACTTTTTGCTATAAATGTACGATTTGCTCCTTTCAATAAAGTCAGGAAATATCTACTCCTACTAATTCAAAGTTTTAATTTGTTAAAAAGGTGAACAATTCAACTGTTTGAATTATGATAACAGCTCAGGAGGTGTTCTTTGCACAATTTCAATTCAAATTAATAGATCATTCAAATTAAAAAGAGTAGACTGAACCAAATCCCTTCCAGAGTTTGTTTCTCTTCCTTTTTATTTAATGCATCCTCAACCCATCAGTCATAATCCATACACACAGCTAACATGTGCACTGTCACTCAAAACTCAAGGAAGAAATGCATTGTTTTGGATAATTAAAGAAAAACACATGCTTCACAATGGTGTCACAGGGAAAGGCAGGTGGTGGTTTGATCTCCTGGGTTGTTGAGATCACAGAACGTCAGTGTCATATCTCTTTCAGGTCGCAGTGTTGCAGTTGCTGACACTTCCTACTTTGACAGTGTCCCCGTAATGATATTGGCTGTCACTCTAGCTGACTCTGAGGACCCATCGTGCCTGTACCACACCAGCAATGCAATTTCCCTATATCTGGCTTGTTGGGATCTGCTCTACCTAAAAGTTGCATGACTGCTGGCAAACTGGGCAGCCTGACTTCAAACAGCCAGGCACATCGCTGGTGTAGAAAATGATAATGTCGTACATATGGGATTGGGGCCAAAAACACACAATAAGGCCACATGGAAGGAGTTTTACTCTGCATCCAACTGCACTACATCTGATTTGGGAATACTTATTGCTAACACTAGGTGTGACCAATATTGAGACATTCCTTAGCCCCCATAATCTTGAGGAAAATATGCAGCGAAAAATGTGAAAAAATATTAAGGAAGCTACTTCCAAGACCAAATATATAGAAGTACCTTGTTTTTTTCCCATTCATCTTTTAAATGGGTGAAATTTTCCTATAGCAGTGGGAAGAAAAGATACTTACAGTTGCTTGGAGATCGTCTGTTTTAATGATTAGGTCGTCAAGCCTTTCTCCTCTCTCCAGAACTTTTTCAATGTTCTGTGACATGATGCCCCTTACGTCATCCACCTGACCCTGCAGGTTAGATAACTTTTCAGGGCCCGGATCAACTGTGTAGCTGGCCTGAAATGAGAAAGATTTACACTTCAGAATCTGCCACGTCTCTCAGAAAACTCCCTTCACCAACAACAAATTGTTTTGAATTGAAGTCATTTCTGCTATATCGGAAAACGATCTAACTCTTTTGGGGTCAAATTTCATGTTTAAGCCTACACTCGCCAATTAAGCTGATTGGATGATTCTAAAGCCAAAGTGCCAAATCTGATCCAGAGTGGAATTCTTATGATGATGCCATAGCCAAAGTGACTCGGAAAGAATTAGATGAACTCTTTGGGCCCGATATTACCATCACATTGTGCCTGTTTTCGGGCACGAAAACTTGGGAAAGTCGGGCATGAGGCGAGTAGCGTGATCCGCACCCGCCTCCTCGCCAGTTCCCCCTTTACTAAGGCCTGAAAATGGCCACGATCGGGAGCGCACCCAAAACGGGCGTGATGGCAATTTAAATGCATTCGAACGCATTTAAATTGACTTAATGGACTGCACGCCCAACCTTACCGGTACCTCCCCCTTTACCACTGCATTCGCCCATCCAGAATTGGCACGAAACAGACATGCTCCACAAACGTCCAATTTGGGCGCTCCAGTTGGTGAAGAGGTAAATGCTGCTCTCTGCTTGAGATTGGTGAGGGCTGGGGGGTGGGGCGGGGGGCGGTGATGGGGGAAGAGGGGGTCCGCTGCCACTCTGTCTATGATCAATGAGGGAGAAGGGGGCATCTGCTGCCACTCTGTCTGTGATCAGTACAGGGGCCATCTGCTGCCACTCTGTCTGTGGTCCGCTGGCACTCTGCCTGAGATCGGTGGGGGGAGGAAGGGGGGGAGTGGCCCGTGTTCGGTCTGGGTGGCGGAGGGGGTGGGGAGATAAGGGGATCAGTAATGTTATGGGGGTAGGGCAATGGCTGTGGGGGCCGGGGGAAGGCATTATCCGGCCTGGGAGCGATGTGGCAGGGGAACCACATTCTATCTTTTTTCTCTGCACATGGACAATTGGAGGCTCCGATCGGAGCTGCAGGGTTTTGGGCGCTTTAAGCCCCACCCGCAGGCTTGTGCAGCGCGATTCGGAATTGCTGATATTTTTTCAGGCAGAGTGGGCCTCAGAACGGGTCTGAAAGTTGGATCTAAAACATTCCCAGTTTCAAGTCCGTCCAGCACTTAGAATTAAAATGGTAAAATAGGGTCCTTTGTGTCAGGCGCCGAACACAGTGAATTTGACAGTTTTAAAAACATTTTGATTGTGATTAAAGATGTCCTTGTAAGATTAATTCATTGAATAAAACATGCTACATTGGCTTAATCTGAGTTTCAGGTGCTTTTGCTCATGTTTCAAAATGATAACCACCCATATCTACACCACCAGCGGTTCAAATTTTAAACTTGCCAAATAATGCGGGTGAACATGAAATTGTCCATTTTGGCAGGAAAAACAAAAAAGAAGCGTATTATCGAAACGGTGAGAGCTCTGAGGTGCAGAATGATCTGGGTGTCCCAGTGCATGAATCACAAAAGGTACAGCATGTAATTAGGAAAGCTATTAGGATGTTATCATTTATTGTGAGGGGAATTGATTACAAAAGCAGGGAGCTTATGCTTCAATTGTACAGGGGATTGTTGGGACCACATCTGGAGCATTGTGTACAGTACTGGTCTCCTTATTTAAGGAAAGATGTAAATCCGTTAGGAACAGTTCAGAGATAGTGTACTAGACTAATTCCATGAATGGGCAGCTTGTCTTACAAGGAAGGGTTGGAGAGGTTGGTTTGTATTCACTAGAGTTTAGAAGAGTAATTGATTGAAACCTTTTAAGACCCTGACGGGTATTGACAGGGTGAATGTGGAGAGGATGTTTCCTCTTGTCTAGAACTAGGAGTCACTGTTTAAAAATAAGAGCTTGCTCATTTAAGACAGAGATGAGGAGAATTTTTTTCTCTCTGACAGTTGTTAATCTCTAGAATTCTCTTCCTCCAAAGTCGGTGGAAACAGAGTCTTTGAATATTCTGAAGGCAAGGGGGGTGAAAGGTTATCGGTGGGCAGGGATGTGGGGTTGAAGTTACAGTCAGCTCAGCCATGATCTTATTGAATGGTGGAGCAGGCTCAAGGGACCAAGCAGCCTACACCTATTCCTAATCTGTATTTTCTCAGAAGTCAACCCTTGTTTTCGGTAGGATTTTTCAAGGCTTCAGATGTCAGCTTCAATGCTGCGATCTATGGTAGTTATGATGGGAGTACTGTGAGATATGAGCATGTCAAATCCTAAACTGTGGCTCTACCCAATATTCCAGTAAGTATATTATGGAGATAAAGCAGAGCACGCAAGAGTGCAGTTTGTGCAATGATACATTTAAAAATGTTTGAGGCAACCAGTGATGACTTGTTTCCGATAGGGGTCTGGGACCATGTTCCCTACATCTTAGTCGTCATTTTTAACATTGACAGGGGTGACAAAGAACCATAACTGATCAACCTGAGGCAATTGGCAGCTACGGGATGGGATTCTCCCAAAAATATTCGAAGGGCTGAATTCGCGCAAAAACTGGAATAAATCCCATTGTTTTTTCAGCAGGATTTACAAAATGAATCTCCTACACTCTGAGCACTGAAGAGTGCCCTAGCGTAAATCCCGTTAAACATCAGTGGGCGGGGCCTATTTCTGTTGGAGAGGCCGGGAGATAGCGCTGAACGGGCCACTGCGCTTGCGCCCATCTGTCAGCACCAAGATTGGCGCATATGCAGTGGCCCCGCCTCCCAATTGCTAGCCACCTCGATCGCTGGCCAGCCCCGTGACCCCACAAGACTGCCCCTCTGACTTCCCTACCCACCGCTGCTGTTTCCTGAACATATCTGGGCCACCCCCTAATTCCCCACTCACCACCTGCCCACCTTGATCCCCCTCTCCCCACCTCCCCCAGCAGTCCTGATTTCCTGATCACCCCCCATCCCTACCGACAGCCCCAACTGCAGCCCCCCGGCAGTCCCAACAACCCCTCTGCCCCCAAAGCCCTGACCCCCACCCCAATGGCCAGCCCCGATCGCTGTCCTCCTTCCCTCTCCCTACGATCACAAATGCAGAGTGGCAGCAGGACCTCCCACCCACACTGATCTCCCCCCAGAGGCCCCACCCCTATAGTTCCTGCCCCCTTTGGCCTTGTCTCCTCTGGCTCTGCCCCCTTGGCACTGCCTGATGCCTGATGGGCAGTGCCAAGGTGCCCCTGGACATTTCCACTTTGCGCCTTGGGCAATGCTAGGGGGCCAAGTTGGCAATGCCCAGAGGGCACACCCTTCTTACTCCCGACCTCCTAGGGGCTTCCATGACCTCCCTTCACCCCAGCGGGGTTGGGCCGCCAGCTCCCCGCTAATGGGCAGCTGTTGTAAACCCCGCAGGAATGAACCACTCCTGGCAGTGGGGGAAGAGGCTAGCGAGACCAGAGACTTCAGTCCCCGGCCCGCTAATCAGATGTAAATGGCCATTTGAATAATTTATTCAGCTTTGTGCCGATTCCTGGCGCGGAGCTGACGACACCGGAAATCCGGTGGCTGGAGACGCGCAGAGGCCGTGGCACCCATGGTTTCTGCTGATGTCTCCCGGACTGTTGCGCTGCTGGAATAGCACAGCGGGCTGGAAGAATTCCCCCCCCCCCACCCCATGGTATTAGTTGAGGGAGGAATGCTGCAAAAGACATTGGGCGAATTCCCTACACTTCTTCAAAAAGTGTAATGGGATCTTTAGCATCCAACTGAACCACTGAAGCATGTACGTGGTTAACATCTCACCCAAAGGCTGGAACTTCTAACATTAATACTGAGGCCCTCCTTCGTCAATTCCCTGCTCACACTCAGTGTCTAGGCTTATGTATTAAGCAGTGAAGGCTTCCTGTAAACATCGGACTGTTCCCTGGCAAAGGAATATTTGGGAAGCCTGGGAGAAAAAAGTGGACAAATCGGAGAACACCTATCGCATTAATCAGCGGGTGGCAGGGAGGTGAAATCTTAACAGCTTTGCACAGCTTTATTGGAAAGCAAGGTCAGTGAGGTAACCTTGTGTACTTTCTTCGTAATCATTGTTTGCAGTTCATGTAATTGGGAATCTGGTACACACAGAAAATAGTGCCACTATTGTTGTGTGAGAGTCTATGTGGGACAGCCCAGTTGTAAATGTTCTTTACAAAGCGAACCAGTGTGGATGTTTTAGTGATCTGTAATCCCAAGACAGATTTCTGATAAATATGTTTTGCAGAATCAGAGCTGTATGTACCCATTAGCTTGAGGTGGTGATGCTGGTGGCAGGGCTGGTCTCAGTGAAGTTTGTGAAGAACAAACACAAGAACTCAAAACAGGAGAAGGCCATACGAGCCCTTTGAGTCTACTCCACCATTCAATGTGATCGTGGCTGATCTCCTATACTTTCCTGGTTCCTCTTATTTCCCTTAGCGTGAATGAAACTCTCTTAGTGCCCAAGAGACCCCAGTCTGCATTTAGTTTTCTCATGCTGCTTACACATGAAAAGCATACTCAATGGGAGAGGCCTATCACATTTAAAAGGGAGTGGTCAATTTGTAAGTGAACCTGGGCTGCAGAAGGATTGTCGTTGCTATGATGAGGTGTTTATATTGTTAGATTTGATAAGTTAAGTAATGAAGGCACTGGGGATCTCTCTCTCATTTCAAAAATGAGTGCTGAGATAGAAGCTCACATCAAAATTGCCAATAACCATGTTAACATCTACGAGACGGAGTACAGGAAAGAGATAGAGAATCTAGTGAAATAGTGCAATGACAATAATCTCTCCCTCAATGGAGATATTCATCGACTTTAGGAAATGTAGTGTCCTGTCTAGATCAATGGGGACAAAGCGGAGATGGTCGAGAACTTCAAGTTTCTAGATGTCCCGATCACCAAATCTCTCCCTCAATGTCAACAAAACGAAGGAGATTGTCATTGACTTCAGGAAGTGTAAAGGAGAACATGCCCCTGCCTACATCAACGGGGACGAAGTAGAAAGGGTCGAGAGCTTCAAGTTTTTAGATGTCCAGATCACCAACAACCTGTCCTGGTCCCCCCATGCCGACACCATAGTTAAAAAAGCCCACCAACGCCTCTACTTTCTCAGAAGACTTGGCATGTCAGCTACGACTCCCACCAACTTTTACAGATGCACCATAGAAAGCACTCTTTCTGGTTGTATCACGGCTTGGTATGTCTCCTGCTCTGCCCAAGACTGCAAGAAACTACAAACGGTTGTGAATGTAGTCCAATCCATCATGCAAACCAGCCTCCCATCCATTGACTCTGTCTATACTTCCCGCTGCCTCAGCAAAGCAGCCAGCATAATTAAGGACCTCACGCACCCTGGACATTCTCTCTTCCACCTTCTTCCGTCGGGAAAAAAGTAAAAAGTCTGAGGTCACATACCAATTGACTCAAGAACAGCTTCTTCCCTGCTGCCGTCAGACTTTTGAATGGACTTAACTCGCACTAAATTGATCTTTCTCTACACCCTAGCTATGACTGTAACACTACATTCTGCACTCTCTTGTTTCCTTCTTCATGAACAGTATGCTTTATCTGTATAGCGTGCAAGAAACAATACTTTTCACTGTATGCTAATACATGTGACAATAATAAATCAAACAAATCAAGGGTTGTGAATGAAGCCCAGTCCATCATGCAAACCAACCATTGACTCCGTCTACACTTCCCACTGCCTGAGGAAAGCAACCAGCATAATTAAGGACCACATACACCCGGTACATTCTCTCTTCCATCTTCTTCTGTCAAGAAAAAGATAAAGTCTGAAAACACGTACCAACCAACTCAAGAGCAGCTTCTTCCCTGCTGCCATCAGACTTTTGAATGGCCCTATCATATATTAACCTGATCTTTCTCTTCACCCTATCTGTAACTCCAGCACTATATTCTGCACCCTATTCTTTCCTTCTTCCCTATGTTCTCTATGAACGGTTTGCTTTGTCTGTATAGTGCACAAGAAACATTACTTTTCACTGTATCCCAATACATGTGACAATAATAAATCAAAATCAAATCTAATTTCTTTTTCCTGACAGATGGATAAGATTGCCTAAACATATGTTGTCCTACACAAGCAGCTGAGGAGCAAGGTGCACTAGTGGCTCACAGTGAGAACTTCCTGGGCCCCATTGCAGCTGGAGGGTGTCACAGAATCCACCCAGTGCCAGGAGCTGCTGACCAGTCAGAGGTAGGAGGCAGAGAAGGCAGCTCTCCATGAGGAACTGGAACCAGAGAAGGCAGAACTGCTGTCCCACAGCGCCAGGGACCCAGGTTCAATTCCGGCCTCGGGTCACTGTCTGTGTGGACTTTGCACGTTCTCCCGTGTTTGTGTGGGTTTCCTCCGGGTGCTCCAGTTTCCTCCCACAGTCCAAAGATGTGCGGGTTAGGTTGATTGGCCATGCTCAATTGACGCGAGTCTCAGGTGGATTAGCAGGGTGAATGTGTGGGGTTACAGGAATAAGGCCTGGGTGGGATTGTGTTCGGTACAGACTTGATGGGCTGAATGGCCTCCTTCTGCACTGTATTGGATTGGAACCTGAATTGGAACCAGAGAAGGCAGCTTTCCAGCAGAAACTGGAATCAGAGAAGGAAGCTTTCCAGCAGAGACTGCAATCAGAGAAGGCAGCTTTCCAGCAGAGACTGGAATATAGTATAAATCATGTATAAATCTCTGCTGATTTTCTTTGCTCTTCGCTCTGAGGAAGGGTAATTTAGACTTGAAACGTTGGCTCTCTTCTCTCTCTCGCAGATGCTGTCAGACCTGCTGAGATTTTCCAGCCTTTTCTGTCTTTGGTTCAGATTCCAGCTTCTGTAGTACTTTGCCTTTATATTAGAGTAATATATCTGTTTACATAGCTGTAACCCTAATGTTACGTCCACAGCTGTCTTAGTGCTGATGAATCATAAGATTAATTATTTTCCTTGTTTCCTGGTGCAGCACGAGGACCACAGCAGCCTCACACGGAGACATGTTGCTTCCTGGGACCATGTCCTTTGTAGTGACTGTCATGATGATGGAGATAAAATGTTGAATTATGTGTGGACATATTGGACATTTAAATAAGATACGTGTTTTTAAAAATGGACATACAAACCAAAGGTGGCAGAGGATGCAAATTCTGGGAATGTAAATTCCGTAACTGTCTGAATTGCTCCTCTGTGGGTGATAATAAGAGAGAGGCAATGGAATATCATACCTGGTTTTCAGGTAGGGACATATGAAAGGTATGAAAGCCATAAAGCAACTACCTGCCATTCCCTGTGGGGATAATGGAAGCTGATTAATATCACAGCAGGAATCACATCCTACAAGTGATGTCTCAGATTGGTTTGTGGATTTTCACCTTCCAGGAATATACAAAAAGCTAGGATAAAAGCCACCTGCAAAACCTGGCCAGTGTGGACTAGTGATGGGTCTGTGAGAGTATGTGACACAGAGACAAAACGTTAGCAGCAGTCATCCCTGTTCTGAGGTAGGTAGAAATACAAACTTCTCCCTCTCTCTGATTGCTGAACCAAACCAAGTCAGCAAAGCCACAGATGAAAAGGAAGCAGGACAACTTCTCAGATAAACTGCAGGACCCCTGGAATCTCAAAACCAACGACACAACTGCTGAAGTCAGTGCTATTGCAATCACAAATCTCACGTGGCTGCACCATTTCACCAACTACTCCTCATAGACAAGTCAAAGGCCAATTTGTATATTCTTTTCAAACTTATTTTTGGACTCAGTTCTTAACTCTAATCTGTGTAAGTGGATGTGCAACTTACATTTAGTAGCTAATAAAGGATGCCAGCTCATCCCTCACCCGGGGGGCATAACAATTTGGGGGTATCTCATCTGGAATTAACATATTGTCCTAGAAATGGTGGACTTTGCCTGGGGACCAGTCGTAACATGACAACCCCATCAAGATATAAGCCTATCCTGCATCGATTTTCACAGTCGGAGAGGCAAGTGCATGGAAAGAGACAATTTATATTACAATGGATGGGATGATAATGATTCCATGCTTCAGATCAAATTATTGCCTGTTCACACAGTAATCACCTTTAAAAGTGATGGACAGGCAGTGATATCTATCATCTGCATTCATGCAGCACCAGTACATGGACAGTAATGTAATCTGTGTTTATAGATCTTGCTTGTAGGCTATTGATATGTTTCTTTCTTCCCTGAAGGTTCAATTGCAGGGTGGCTTGGACAGGTTAGGAGAGTGGGCAAAGAAGTGGCAGATGGAATACAATGTGGAAAAGTGTGAGGTTATGCACTTTGGAAGGAGGAATGGAGGCATGGACTATTTTCTAAATGGGAAAATGCTTAGGAAATCAGAAGCACAAAGGGGAGTCATTGTTCAAGATTCTCTTAAGGTTAACGTGCAGGTTCAGTCGGCAGTTAGGAAGGCAAATGCAATGTTAGCGTTCATGTCGAGAGGGCTAGAATACAAGAGCAGGGATGTACTTCTGAGGCTGTATAAGGCTCTGGTCAGACCCCATTTGGAGTATTGTGAACATTTTGGGCCCCATATCTAGGGAAGGATGTACTGGCTTTGGAAAGGGTCCAGAGGAGGTTCACAAGAAAGATCCCTGGAATGAAGAGCTTGTTGTATGAGGAACGGTTGAGGACTCTGGGTCTGTACTCATTGGAGTTTAAAAGGATGAGGGGGGATCTTATTGAAACTTACAGAATACTGCGAGGCCTGGATAGAGTGGATGTGGAGAGGATGTTTCCACTAGTAGGAAAAACTAGAATCAGAGGGCACAACCTCAGGCTAAAGGGACAATCCTTTAAAACAGAGATGAGGAGGAATTTCTTCAGCCAGAGAGTGGTGAATCTGTGGAACTCTTTGTCGCAGAAGGCTGTGGAGGCCAGGTCATTGAGTGTCTTTAATACAGAGATAGATAGGTTCTTGATTAATAAGGGGATCAGGGGTTATGGGGAAAAGACAGGGAGAATGGGGATGAGAGAAATATCAGCCATGATTGAATGGCAGAGCAGACTTGATGGGCCGAGTGGCCTAATTCTGCTCCTATGTCTTATGGTCATATGACTTGGTGATCACCATTGGTAATCATTGGCCTACTTCTGCACTGTAGGATTCTATGATTCATAATAGGCAAACAGCACAGGCCAGAGGACACTTTAATTGTTAAGCTCCTGGTTACTGCTGAATGGGGGTTAGACGTGCTCAGAGACGGTCCATATATGGTCACATGTGTCCACACTTCATAAACACTGGCACACATGACACAGCAAAATCCTTGCTCTCATTTGGGAAGATGAGCACTTTCAAAAGTAGCCTTTCTCAAGCACTGCTTTTCTTAGATTGCAATCACTGCAGATGGCCATCTGTTTTAACATCTCATTCCTGGCCCGCTGTGCTGCTCAAGTAACGCAGTGGGCCAGGAAATACCGGTGGGAGGGCGTGACTTTCCTGGACCATTTTTATGGCGTAATCAGCCTCGCATGGGGAAACAGTACAAGGCTGATTACACTGGATGGTATCGTCTGGGTTCGCTAATGTTTCCCATTTAAACTGGGGGAGGTTTCCACCAGTGGCGATTAAAGTTGGTCTGATCAGTAGTGTGGGGGGGGGGGGGGGGGGGGGGGGGGTGTGTGGAACCGCTGCGCACTCTGCACAGCAATCGGGGGCCAGGGCCGGCGATCGGGGAAGGGGGGTGTGGGGTTGGGAGGGAAGTGGTGGAAGGGGAAGCCAGCGATTGAGAGCCTGGTGATGGGTGGTCAAGAGCATATGCGCTGAAGCTGACATTTTGAGCAGAATTAGGCATCCACTGCCCCCAACCCCCCCCCCCCCCCCCCCCCCACCCCCCGCCTCCGCCTCCGCCTCCAAACTGGTGTGAATCCCCCGGTGGACTCTGCAATGCACAGAGTGCCGGAAATTCAACCAACAAAGTTCGCCCAAAAGACAGGTGGGACAATCTCCCCGCTGGGTACTTAGTTTTTTTGGCAACATCATCCCCCCCCCCCCCACCCCCCCCCACCCCCAATCACTCCCTACGAAAGGTATCTCTGTTATCTCAATTGATTTGATTTGATTTATTATTGTCACACGCGTTAACATACAGTGAAAAGGATTGTTTCTTGCGCACTATACAGACAAAACATACCGTTCATAGAGAAGGAAAGGAGAGAGTGCAGAATGTAGTGTTACAGTCATAGCTAGGGTGCAGAGAGAGATCAACTTAATGCAAGGTAGGTCCATTCAAAAGTTTGACAGCAGCAGGGAAGAAGCTGTTCTTGAGTCAGTTGGTACGTGATCTCAGACTTTTGTATCTTTTTCCCAAAGGAAGAAGGTGGAAGAGAGAGCGTCCTGGGTGTGTGGGGTCCTTAATTATGCTGGCTGCTTTGCTGAGGCAGCGCAAAGTGTAGACAGAGTCAATGGGTGGGAGGCTGGTTTGCGTGATGGATTGAGCTACATTCACGACTTTTTGTAGTTCTTTGTGGTCTTGGGCAGAACAGGAGCCATACCAAGCTGTGATACAATCAGAAAGAATGCTTTCTATGGTGCATCTGTAAAATTTGGTGAGAGTCGTAGCTGACATGCCAAATTTCCTTAGTCTTCTGAGAAAGTAGAGGCGTTGGTGGGCTTTCTTAACTATAGTTTCGGCATGGGGGCGCCAGGACAGGTTTTTGATGATCTGGACACCTAAAAACCTGAAGTTCTTGACCCTTTCTACTTCGTCCCCGTTGACGAAGACAGGGGCATTTGTGATCTCAGTTCTGATTTTAAGGGTTTCAATGTGTCGGTGCTTATATTTTTCCTCTTCGCTTCTCAGCTGCAGCATGTTTTACCCATCGATTGAAGACAAAGGGGTTGAATAAGGAGGAGATCTCGAAGGAGATAAGCAGGCTGGACAATTACATCACGGAGAAAATTGTGGATCTTAACAGAAGATCAAAATGAGCCTAAAATCAATCAGCAGTGCAGTGTGGTGATAATGTGCAGTTATTAGTGTTTATTTCCTTTATCCAGCAATATGACTGGTGCAGCTTTTACTGAAACATTTATTCTCGAGGGTCAAGTCTGCCTTTTAATTATTTACAGCTGTCATTTTCTCACAATAAAATTTGCAAAGCTTTTGTGCAACTTTTTATTCTTGAGCGTCTTCATCCACACAAGTACACATTGGAAGGGGACTATGTACTTTCAATTTTGTAATCTGTTACTGCTCATTGGAAGTTCACCAGCAATAAAGACCGTTGGATAAACTGGAAAAATAACCAGTTTTGACCACTCCTAGTAATGTCACCCATGTTACTGGCAGTCTCCAATGGTCCTATGATCAGTTTTACTGGCACTTTCCACTGGAATACCAGTTCTGAACGTTTTTATTTCCCTGTTTAGAACTGGATCAAACAGGTGCCAGTATTACTGCAACTTCCTTCTGGGAGCTAAATCACAGTCTCTACTGACATTGGCAAACAAATGTGGAAAAGATTCACTGGCATAAGGAAAGATGTCTGTAGTAAGTCTGCGGAGGCAGAAATTCCTTCACCAAAATCCCTTTATTTACAACTCTAACAGCAGTACACAGAGTGCTATTTATTAGTCAGCAGTTTACCTTCAGGGGTGTCAGGGGAACTGACACTCCCAGTTAAATACAAGGCAAAGACTCCCTGGTTGGCCTATCAATTAGATTCTTAATCAGGGATATCTTTTCTTTATTACAAACAATTATTACAAAACAATTACAAAATACAAATGCAATAGTTACACTATTCAACATTACCGACAGATAACGCTATCCATTTACCAATAACCTACAAGTACTACCTTTCATTAAGAAAGGGTTGATCCTTAATCAGGGAACTCTTGTTGTGTTTAACCAAATAAACAAAATCAACTTAACTTAGGGACAACTCAAAAAGGGCAGCTCCCTAAAAGGAGGGGAACCGCCCGAAACAAAAAACAAAGTGGAAAGGAAACTTAAAACATCAAATTAAAATGTGATTAGAGGGGTCAATAATATACCCCAGTCCTTGCGGGGCCCAACAAGGATCCTTAATCAGGGAGTTCTTACTCCAATAGGCCAACCCCAATGACCTGATTGAAATCATTAGTGTCAAAATAAGCATACCCACCCTACCCACACCAGCTATGGTGTGGATCAAATCTAAATGTTCAATTGCTACACCCCTGGGCCAATATCGTGTAGATACTATTTGCTGTTTTTCTCAACAATTTTTCATTGCGTTAAAGGTTGTAGCTCACAATCCTAATATAGCACATTGCCACCTTTCACATAATAGTTCAAAACTCTGCTCAAAATGCGTATGGCCATCACAAACTGTGTGTGTGTTTGTGTGCGCTACTTTGCAATGACCTCACAAAGGAAGGGAGACACAGGGCTGGATACAGGTTGCTCTACCAGTTCTTAACATCTTCCTGTGTGCTTTGTAGACAAGGTGTTCACATAGTCACACAGCGAGAACCAGTGCAAGTGGTGGTCCAGCATGCTGAAGTGGCTGATTCAACTGGCTGGAGCTGGACTCATGAGCTGTGACTATGTGGTCGGTAATGTCAAGGCAGCAGCTATCCCAAGCAGCAGCACAGATTCCACAAGCAATGGACGGCACAGTGGCACTGGTTGAGGAGGAATAAGTGGAAGGCAAGGAACCGCAAAGAGCAAACTGGAGCACACAACATTTATCTGCAACCCAATTTAAGCTCTCAGCATCACAGCTGTGGGAAAGAAACATTCAGTTAAAGTCTGAGTTTTCAGGAGAAGCTAAAACCTTCAACTAAACTTGACTTCAATGGATGAATATAATTGAACAATAGTGAAATATTTTTAATATTTTGTTTAAACCTTTATTTTGAACACTTGCATTTTTACCACTGACAAAAGGTTACTTGATGAACAGGTTGTGTAGGTTTAGTAAACACAGGCAGAATTTTACCAGCATGTCCGCCCGAGGTTCGTACGTTCCCGCCTGAGGCCAATGGAGAATGCCATTCCCCGAGTCTTGCCCACCCTTGGAATCGGGGCAGGCATTCCTGTAAAATTCCGGCCACAGTGTACCTAATTTCCTTTGTTAATATGTCTTCAATATTATTTGATGAAAAATGAAAGGTCAAGTTTCAACAGCTTTATTGAAACAAAATGCACATGAAGAATGGCTTTAAATGGAGAGGGTGTTTTTAATAAAAGTGGGGAAAAGATCTCTTCTAATTACTCATAGCTTTTGTTTTGACATCCTATAAACATCAGAAAATGAAATAAGCTGAGCAGGGTATCAAGAGAATGTCATTGGAGTGAGAGCAAAAGATGGTTAGAGTGATTGTGTTCAGGCAAAGAGTGGTATGATAAAGATATACACTCAAAGGGAACTGGTGAGACCTCAGGAAAACTCTGTGAATCAGATCACAGTTAAACATCACATTTCAGCATTGATGTTAGTAACTCATTAACACATCAGTTAATATTTGTTATTGGTGATAAAAGGGGTGGCACAGTGGTCAACACTGCTGCCTCACAGCACCAGGGACTCAGGCTCGAATACCAGCTTTGGGTGACTGTGTGGGGTCTGCACATTCTCCCCATGTCTGCGTGGGTTTCCTCTGGGTGCTCCTGTTTCCCCCCCACACTCCAAAGATGTGCAGATTAGATTGATTGGTCATGCTAAATTGTCAGTTAGTGTCCCAAGATATGTAGGTTAGGGGGATTAGTGGGGTAAATACAGGGGATTACGGGATAGGGCTTGGGTGGGATTGTTGTCGGTGAGTTGGTGCAGATTCGATGGGCCAAATGGCCTCCTTCTGCACTGTAGGGATTTTCTAAGTAAAAGAAAAAAGGTGAGAGCTATCTCTAACCACCTCAGCACATAATCTGCTGATTGTTGTTAGAACACAGTTCGCTGAAGTTTCTGGGAACTAGGTGCCTCTAGTTGAAGAATCATTTATGGGACAGTGTGGTGTAGAATATAGGGGAGGGAAGGTGGGGATTTTTTTGCAAATTAATCATTCCAGAGAGCAGCGTTAATCTGATCCTAAAAAACAAAGTAGGAAAGAAAAATGGATCCTGCATCATTTAAAATTTTATTGCTATCAAATCATGCTAGCTAATGACAGCAAGTTTCCAGGAGGTGGCGCTGCATCTCACATGCATTGTGCTTTCTGGTGAGGACAGCACCCAGAGCAAATATCAAGGTGACAATCAGCAGGAACATCTACTTCCAGTTTCATCGATACAACTAAGCTGCAGATCACCCTTATTTATCTTATGGGAAGTCAAATACTATAATGTAAATCAAACAACTGGAACTCACTTTAAAAAGTTTTTAAAAATTACCTTTAGCAACATGAATCATAAGAGAAATGTGTGTATTAAACATGTGCGCATTGATTTGGGTCAGTCAGCTCAGTTGGATAGCTGGCTAGAGGGTGATGCAGAATGATACCAACAGTGTGGTTCAAACACCATACTGGCTGTGGTAGTTTATGGAGGCCTGATCCTCACCTTTCCCCGTGCCTAATGTGGTGTGGTGCCCCTCAAGCTGTATAACCACTCCTCTCTCTCTCTCTCTCTCCAACAGAGAGAGTTATAGCCCCTTGTGGACTATAACTAATTACCAACAAGTTTAGAGAATTTGTTAAGTCTAAACCGAGCCTGTTCTTTTGATTCTGCTGGGATAATGATAATGGTGTCACTCGACGAAGGTTCGGCAAAATGTTTTGCATTTTCTGCACAAGGATAACCAAGTTACAGAAGGGCTGGTCACTTAGGACCAAGATAAGGAGAAATTCCTTTACACAGAGGACTCTGAATCTTTGGATTTCTCTACCCCAGAGGACTGCGGAAGCTCAGTCATTGTGGATGTGGAAGGAGAGATTGATAGATTTCTGATTAATGAAAACATAAAGAGGTATGGGGATAATCTGTGTAAAAGGCATTGAAGTGTCGGATCAGCGATGATTATACTAAATGGCACAGCAAGCTTGATGGGCTGAATGGCCTACTCCTGTTCCTGTGTTTCTATAAAAGAAATAACTGAGTTGGGAATGATGGAATATACAAACATGGTTCAATGTGAGATGTCAAGAATCACATGACAATCTCTGATTAGCTATTCTTCCCATTAACTTAAAGGACAGTGGGAAACACTAGTTGGTTGGACTAAATTTTATGAATCTGGTCCCAATACTGTTCCATCATTCCAAGGCCCTGGTGAATGCTGTAGAATATTTCACTTTAGTGTGGAATGCCCTTCTGCTGCTTCTGTTTTGCATTCAAGGTGTTGTGATTGAAAATTACTCCATACCTAACTCTTGCTGATTGTGTCTGTAACTGTACTTCCGACATTGACTGTACCTGGATACCACAGCTAATGCCAGCTGGTTTTCAGTCGTAATATCTCCAGTACCACAGACCAGGGCAGTGAGTGGAAGACAGGCACAGAGCAAGTTCCAAACACAGCGCTTCAAAAACTATATCAATGGCTTAAGTTTTCAGGCATGAATTTATGCGATTGGTAGCAACAGATCTGCTATCATGCTTTGCACTTATAAGAGGTTACTTCTGCTCAGAGACCTTTCCTACATCTTGTTGCATAGTTCTTTAAACATTATGATATTTTTAATCATATCAAATGTCATATATTACTAGTTTCCTCATGTAACCAGAGATGTATTACAGAGATAAAGCACACAACTGTACCTTTTGGAGGGCGGCATAACGGCACAGTGGTTAGCACTGCTGCCTCACAGTGCTAGAGGCCCGGGTTCAATTCTTGGCTTGGGACACCATGTGGAGTCTGCATGTTCTCCCCGTGACTGCGTGGGTTTCCTCCGGGTGCTCCGGTTTCCTCCCACAGTCCAAAGATGTGCTGGCTAGTGCATTGGCCATGCTAAATTCTCCCTCAGTGTACCCAAACAGGTGTTGGAGTGTGGTGACTAGGGGATTTTCACAGTAACTTCATTGCAGTGTCAGTGTAAGCCTACTTGTGATAGTAATAGTAAATAAAGCGTTTTTACCCTATTACAGTGCTGCAGAAATACATGCATGCTTTACTTTCCCATTTTAATTTTTGTCCCATTGAAAAGATTCTTTTCTCTATTCCCTTCTGCACCTTCCATCAATTCCTGGACAGCAGGCAAGTAACCTGTTCCTTGTGGAGATTTGTTGGCAGGTTATATCCAAAAGTGGGTGGGAGTGTTAAACTCACCTGTCAGAACCAATTAGAAACATCCCTTAAACTGAGCTAGGCCTGCAGTAGACCTGACATTCTCCCGCCACTCAGCTGTGTTGGCTTACTGCAGTAATTGGTCTTTATGTGCCAATGAATACTAGGGACCCAGTTTACAACAGTATTTGTGACTTTGATATGTGCTGCTTTAGTGGTAAGGACAAACTTTGATCAGAGAAATTCAAGCATCGAGCTGTAGAAAAGATGGCCATGGATTTAATCATAGAATCATAGAAACCCGACAGTGCAGAAGGAGGCCATTCGGCCCATCGAGTCTGCACCGACCACAATCCCACCCAGGCCCTACCCCCACATATTTACCCGCTAATCCCTCTAACCTACACATTTTAGGATTCTAAGGGGCAATTTTTAACCTGGCCAATCAACCTAACCCGCACATCTTTGGACTGTGGGAGGAAACCGGAGCACCCGGAGGAAACCCACGCAGACACGAGGAGAATGTGCAAACTCCACACAGACAGTGACCCGAGCCGGGAATCGAACCCGGGACCCTGGAGCTGTGAAGCAGCAGTGCTAACCACTGCTCTACCGTGCTGCCCTTTGGAAGGCATTATCACATTCAAGAGGTTTGGAGAGAAAATGAAGAAATGGGGAGCAATTTGCAAGGACAGTCGGGTCAAGGGTTGGTTTTTTGAGATGATGGTGGCACGTTTAAATAGGAGGGGGATTGCAATTGAAAGCTAGTCTCAATAATGGTGACCATGAAACTATCATCCATTGTTGCAAAAAGCCATCTGTTTCACCATTGCCATTTAGGGAAGGAAATCTACAATACTTACCTGGTCTCGCCTGCATGTGACTCCACATCCACTTCAATGTTGTTGACTCTGAAATGGCCTAGCAAGCTATTCAGTCCAAGGACAATCTGGGATGGGCAACAATTGCTGGCCTTGCCAGTGACGCCCACTTCCCATCAAAGAATAAATAAAAACTGCGAGGAAAGAACTGTTAACAACAGAAGGGCCAAGAAAGGAAGACAGGGTAGTCAACAGGTTGGTGAAAACAAGGTCAAGGGAGCAGGAGATGGTCTCAGGGTCAAGATTGATTTGGAGAGGGTAAGAGGGGAGATAGAAGGGAACTTGAGACAGATGTGAGTTCAGGGAGAGGGCCCAGGAGGGAAGTGATCAAGGCAGCTGAACAATAAATTTCTTTAGAAGTATAGTCATTGTTACATTCACTAACCAATTAGTTCCCAGTACGGTTCCGCAAACTGCAAACGAATGATCAGATAATCTTTTTTATGGTAGTGTTGTCTGAGGGTGCAATGTTGGATAGGACAATGGCTTCTTTGTCCTTTTTCATGTGGTACCGTGATATATTTTATGTCAATGTGAGCAGATAGAGGAGGCCTTGTTTTAAGACCATAAGACATACGAGCAGAATTAGGCCACTCGGCCCAACGAATCTGCTCTGCCATTCAATCATGGCTGATTTTTTTTTCATCTCTATTCTCCTGCCTTTTCCCCATAACTCCTGATTCCCTTATTAATCAAGAACCTATCTATCTCTGTCTTAAAGACACTCAATGACCTGGCCTCCACAGCCTTCTGTGGCAAAGAGTTCCACAGATTCACCACTCTCTGGCTGAAGAAATTCCTCCTCATCTCTATTTTAAAGGATCTTCCCTTTAGCCTGAGGTTGTGCCCTCTGGTTCTAGTTTTTCCTACTAGTGGAAACATCCTCTCCACGTCCACTCTATCCAGGCCTCGCAGTATCCTGTAAATTTCAATAAGATCACCCCTCATCCTTCTAAACTCCAACGAGTACAGACCCAGAGTCCTCAACCGTTCCTGATACGACAAGTTCTTCATTCCAGGGATCATTCTTGTGAACCTCCTTTGGACCCTTTCCAAGGCCAGCACATTCTTCCTTAGATATGGGGCCCAAAACTGCTCACAATACTCCAAATGGGGTCTGACCAGAGCCTTATAGCCTCCGAAGTACATCCCTGTTCTTGTATTCTAGCCCTCTCAACATGAATGCTAACATTGCATTTGCCTTCCTAACTGCCGACTGAACCTGCACGTTAACCTTTAGAGAATCTTGAACAATGACTCCCAAGTTCCTTTGTATTTCTGATTTCCTAAGCATTTCCCCATTTAGAAAATAGTTTATGCCTCCATTCCTCCTTCCAAAGTACATAACCTCACACTTTTCCACATTATATTCCATCTGCCACCTTTTGCCCACTCTCCTAACCTGTCCAAGTCCTTCTGCAGCCCCCCTGCTTCCTCAATATTACCTGTCCCTCTACATATCTTTATATCATCTGCAAACTTAGCAACAGTGCCTTCAGTTCCTTCCTCCAAATTGTTAATATATATTGTGAAAAGTTGTGGTCCCAGCACTGACCCCTGAGGCACACCACTAGTCACCAGCTGCCATCCTGAAAAAGACCCCTTTATCCACACTCTCTGCCTTCTGCCAGTCAGCCAATCCTGCATCCATGCCAGGATCTTGCCTTTAACACCATGGACACTTAACTTATTTAACAGTCTCCTATGCGGCACCTTGTCAAAGGCCTTCTGGAAATCTAAATAAATCACGTCCACTGGCTCTCCTTTATCTAACTTCCTTGTTACCTCCTCAAAGAACTCTAACAGATTTGTCAGACATGACCTCCCCTTGACAAAGCCGTGCTGACTCAGTCCTACTTTATCATGCACTTCCAAGTACTCTGCAATCTCATCTTTAATATTGGACTCTAAAATCTTGCCAATGACCGAAGTCAGGCTAACCGGCCTATAAGTTCCCGTCTGCTGCCTCCCTCCCTTCTTAAACAGCGGTGTTACATTAGCTACTTTCCAGTCCTCTGGTACCCTCCCTGCCTCCAGTGATTCCTGAAAGATCACCACCAATGCCTCCACAATTTCCTCAGCTATCTCTTTGAGAACCCTGGGGTGTAGTCCTTCCGGTCCAGGTGATTTATCCACCTTCAGACCTTTCAGTTTCCCCAGAACCTTCTCCTTAGTGATGGCCACTACATTGCTGTTCTATCTGACATTGGCACCTCCAAACAACTGGGTCTTGAACCCACAATCTTCTAGTGCATGTCAGAGTGCTACCAACTAAACCAAAAAAATTCAAACTAACTAACGGTGATTTCTTTTTAGCATTTAAGTATTTAAATAAGGATTCTTCCACTCAGGCAGTAGCAAACAGTACTTGCTGATGCCATGTGTATATCTGGTGCACACAAATACATTATCAAACAGTTTAGAATAGACCAGTTGATCTACAACCAGTGGGGTGAAAGATCTTTTTGTACACTGTAATATCTATGATTTTATGATCTTCCATCTTGGAACAAGGCCCCAGAGCACCTGAGCATGTCACTGTAGTCACTCCCAGTGTAAGTGTCCCCTAGCAACAACGCACAGAATAAAAAGACATTCTGTAAGCCTATTAGGGAAAATGGACGGGGAAAATCTGCTATGTACAATCAATGCCTAAAGAGGTTTGATAGGTTGGATGCTGTGAATCTGCCCCAGCTGTTGATGAATGTGAATAACGTTGAAACAATAAATGGACAGCCCATTGTAAATGGATTCATCTCTTTTTAAATTTAAGAATTTGTTTTCAACAGCCTTGCTTATTTTCATTATTGCTGAATTGTTTAGCATTGTTTTGCTAAAATGTAAACATCTAGGATCTCTGAGATACCTGTGGTTGGAAAGCCTGGTTTCTGGCAGCGAGGGTGGTGGGGAATGGGCAACAGCCACACAGGATGGAACCTAATTGTACCAGGATTCTGCCCACTTGTATTTGTCCAGGGGCAGGAGGGCATCATGTGGTGCCTCACGATTGTCTAACCTTTTGGGTTTTAAACAGGAAATGAACTCGGTCCTTCATATTATGCAACCCTCTCGGTTTCTTTGAATCTGACCTCATGCAACATCCAAAAGACCTTATCCTCATAATCACTGCAAATAACAGTCCCATGTACAAATGAGAATATCTTCAACTAACAGTGACATAATCTATTGGCACATGACTCTGCGTTTCACTTCCGAGTTTAAAAATAGCAAAACCTTCCAGTAAATTGGCACTAACTGATTCACCTGCAATAATGTGCAATTTAGAGGCATACAGTACAAAAGCCAAGAAGTGTTGCTAAACCTGTATAAAACAGCATGACACCACCGTGACTATGGTTTCCAATCCTGGACACTGGAAGGATGTGAGGGAAAAGGTTAGAGGGTGGTGGTTGGGAGAATGGGGTGATAAATGGCATGGGAACAGGAGAAGCACCAGGGCCCATGATTTTTGTCCTGATGCTGTATATAAATAAAGATGCTTTCACTGATTAATTATTTTGACAAATGTATAGTTTTAAATTGGAAGTCAATTCTTCATCTGGTCAGGTTAAAATGAGATGATGTCACTTTGGTGGAAGTTAAAATCAATAATTCAGGTCATGCATGAGTATAAATAAGATCAATGTCAGGTTGGTATTTAGGATATAGGATAGTTCATGGGCGTTAGTGTAAAAGCAAAGGGTAGGATTATATTACTGCTAATGAAAGGCAGTTCAGTGACAAAACACTTGCTCAGAGGTCATAGGTTCGCTCCATGAATCCTCAAGTAGTTAGCTGCTGTTGTGAAAAGCGTCATTAAGGTTGAGAAATCTTCGCCACCCCCTTGATAGGTGTAGGGAAAAGCAAGAAGAAAAGTAAGGGTGTGTGACCAGTGGCTGCTGCTTCTTTCCTCAATGTCAGATTAACTGCAGATGATTAGATCAGACATCAGCACACCAGGCTGGGAAATGGTGGGTAGATAAAGAAGAAAAAAATGGAAGAAAGTAAGAAAGAGGGAAATCAATTAGGAGCCACGATGGCAGGTTCTGAGTGCTGCCATTTTCAACCCCAGGAATACTGAAATCTTTTATGCATTTCTCACTTGTTTCCCAATCCACCCAAGCCTCTGCTGCTAGATTTATATTGACCGATGCCAGTATTTGGAAGGAAAATGGACAGATAGACGGAGGCAATGTGAACCATCTGACTCAAGAACAGCTTCTTCCCTGCTGCCACCAGACTTTTGAATGTACCTACCTCGCACTAAGTTGATCTTTCTCTACACCCTAGCTATAACAGTAACACTACATTCTGCACTCTCTCCTTTCTTTCTCTATGAACTGTATGCTTTGTCTGTATAGCGTGCAAGAAACAATACTTTTCACTGTATACTAATGTGAAAATGATAATAAATCAAATCAACTCAAATAGTCTTATTAAGAAAGTGTTTGTTAAAGCTTTTTTTGTTTGCTCATTTACAAACACTCAAAGCAATGGCGTAAATTCTGTCAAATTGAACCATTTCATTATTACTTCATTTGGTTGTTCTCACGCTTTGAATGGAAGATTTCCCAAACAATTTTCCATAAAGAGGCTGCCTGCTTCCTCAAATGTCTCTGCACTTCAGTTGAATTCTTTATAAGATGGTTAGAACATGGTGCAGAGAACCCTTGTTTGGTTCTGTTTGAGGTGCTCATTCCTTTAGCTGTTAACATTTATTTGACTGAACAGTGTCCACGCAAGAGACTATGGCCAGAAATTATGGAGCTTGAGCTCCTCAACTTAACTAGTGTGAAATTGCGTTGGAGGGATGGCTGGACGGATGGACACGTGTCCCAACATCATGGCGCCATTGCACGGTTCTTCAGTCAGTGGCCCACATGAGAGTTGAAAGCGTGCCCGCTGACAATTGAAATGGCAATTAAACCCATTGAGCTTGCAATTGATCCTGATTTTACATGGCCGGTGTGCATTTACACTTGCCACATGGGCCATTTGGCCAGGCGATGTCATTGTTTTTTCACCATTTCTGTTCTGGCGGGGATGAAATGTCCGGGATGAAATAAAATAAGAGAGAGTGTTTGAGGGTTGATGTCTAATGTGTTATGCTGCCAGTTGCTTGATTCTGCATGACAGAGGGAGTTTGCAGCATTTCTTTGTTGCAAATGCCATTGGGGACAACGCTGGAGCTCCCTGAGGCAGCTGTTCACCCTTTAGGGAGCTTGATGGAAATGCCCGCCTGTACTGCCACTTCTCTCAGCATCTGCCCTCTTCCTGCTGTTAAACCTGATAAATTTCTCAGTAAGTACAAACCATACCAGAAGCATAAACATAAGCAGAGAGCTTTCTCAGTCACATAGACCACAGGGGCAGTTCAGTTCATGTGTTCTCTGTTCTGATCCATCTTTCCTTATCTTTCTGTCTTTCTTCTTTGATTCTACATTTATTTTTGTCTCTTCACAGTCTTTGTAAGTTAATATTTCCTGCCCTCCCTGGTGGTGCCCAGCCTTTCCGAGCGTACTTTTCACACCAGCTGGCCATTAATTGGGCAGATAGTGTGAAATCGCGCTCTGGGGCTGATCGCAGCCGGAAGTACATTTGGCGCCTGCATCCAGGCTGCCCAAGTTTGCATGCCCAATGGGTGAAAAATTCAGGCCTTGGTACTTCTACCCTCTTGCGTGAGGATGGTAACCTCCTGCCAGCACTGTACTGAAAATCCCAAACATCTTGGCCTTGAAGAATAACTAAAGGCAAGAGGTTCCTCGGAGACCAGAATATTCCAGCATTTATAGTTGTACAGGAAGTTCTCTATTAAAAGTATATAGAGCTAAGTTTTGAGTGTATTTATTAGTGTCACAAGTAGGCTTACATTAACACTGCAATGAAGTTACTGTGGAAATCTCCTAGTTGCCACACTCCGGCACCTGCTCGGACAAACTGAGGGAGAATTTAGCGTGGCCAATGCACCGAAACCAGCACGTCTTTCCGACTGCGGGAAGAAACCGGAGCACCTGGATGAAACCCACGCAGACATGGGAAGGGCGTGCAGACTCCTCACAGATAGTGACCCAAGTGTAAATTGTGCGCTTACAAAGGCTGTGAAGAGACAAAAATAAATGTAGAATCAAAGACGAAAGACAGAAAGATAAGGAAAGATGGATCAGAACAGAGAACACATGAACTGAACTGCCCCTGTGGTCTATGTAACTGAGAAAGCTCTCTGCTTATGTTTATGCTTCTGGTATGGTTTGTACTTACTGAGAAATTTATCAAGTTTAACAGCTATGACATTTAAAGAGATATTTCGGAGGGGTCTGCAAGGCCTACAGGAAGTTGACTTTTAAAAAATCAACTCTCTGTCCTTCCCTCTGCCTTTGGGGTAACTTTCCCATATACTGAGATTCTTGGTCATACTGAATAGAATAGCGTTAACGTCAGTCCATTTTCCGTCATTACCGAGCTGGTCTCAGCTGGTATTGTGTGGGGGTGGGGAAGCATTCTGGCACCAATGTCAACAGGGTGGGTGATGCAAAACAAATTATCTACAGTGCCTGCTCCTGATCGCTACTTAGTAATCCCTGCTGGAAAATATGTGTGGAATTCAGGACAGCGCAGACTCAGGGTCGAAAGTGATCCTGCCAGTGGTCAAACTGTCACCTAGAATAGTTCCCTGGACAAAGTTCTGGAGGGCTGCTGGTGTCTATGGAGTCACACCCAGTAATAACAAGCAACGTCAGGAGGAGAGGAAAGGAAAGGGGAGCAAAACTGGGGAAAGATTACAATTCCTAATGCACAAACCAATGCAACAATAACTGCTGTTGTGTTTGATGTTTATTGCATTACAATAAAGTGGAATCAATTGCGATTCAGTTGGTGTTTATGTTTGGGAGGGAGGGAGGTAGATGGGTTTGAAGTCGCAGCCAAGCTGAATAATGCATTTCCTCAGTGAGGCCTTTGCTGACCTTACTTTCCGAATTGCGTACCAAATATTTTGGGCAAGGTCCTTGAAACTTTACAATGCTGCTCTTCATACTTGTAAATACCAGTGAAAAACATGCGTTTTATCGAACCTTGCGAAGATTTAAAGCAGTTCGAGCCAAAGGCTCAAGCCTTTTTGGATTACAGTACACTCATTGTTCCCTGCTTCTCCACCTTTCATCTCACTCTTTTAGTCAAATCTTCTGCTATACACATGCACTGTACTGAAAGTCATCGGAACACTTGTGGCAAAAATAGATTTGATCAGAAATTACACATTTTGATTAAATTTAAACAAGCTTACCATTGTCATCGGTGAAACTGTTCCTACTTTTCCCGATGAGTGTAATGGAAGACAAAACGCTGAAACGACTGGTTAATATTTAACTTGGATTACAAAATTTTCATCGGGGGGCCAACCTGTAAGAAAAGCCGATGCTAGATTCTTTCCCCTCCTCCTTTCACGGAAGCTAATAGAAAAGCAGTATAGGTACTGCCTGTTACTGAGGGAAACCATAGCAACGCAGCAACAGGTGAGGTTCTTCCTGTGCTGTAGGTGTTTACTACACCTGATAGGTTTCTGAACAGGCTTCAATACGTCCTGATCCCTCCTCCCCCCCACTCAGAAAATGGCTGTGCCCGTCATTGCTGGCAACGCTGATTCTAATTGGTTATTTATTCTGTTGTGGTTCCCACCTGCCAGCAGCCAACACCTGTTAGAAATCTCCAGTGAATGGAAAGAGCTGGGCAAAGTTCACCTTCCGAATGGCAGGCAGCTAATAAACCTGAAGAAACAGAGAAATCTGTGACATAGTGCCTCTTGTACTACGGAGCTGGAAAAGTAAATAAGCAGTAAAAGTTTATCCTCAAAGTCAGATTAGATAAAGGTCATGAGTGTCAATAAGCTGCAGAGGGAATAAACTCATTTCAAGAATCTGAGGGTATAACTCTTTTTGAGCTAAAGCAAATAATGTCGATGCAAGGAAAGCAAAATTGCAAAGGCTGGAAATCTGAAATAAAAACAGAAACAGTCAAGCATATCACAGGAATGGACCTCTTGTCAGATACAGTCTCCTCTACACTGGGGTCCAAATGCAGATTAGGCATTCTCAAATACCTGCATTCTGATGGCAGAAACAACCCTGCCTTTCCTGTGGCATCAAATCCTCCTTTGCAAACCCCACTTCAGACCTCCACATCTCAATCTCCACCACTGCTTCAAACAAACACATTATACGTAGGGAGAGAAGCACAGTTCACATTGATTAATATTTGTACTGTACTAATAATTGTACCATACCTTTACTAGTAACTGTGCTAATACCTGTACTGTACTAATACCTGTACTGCACTGATGCTTGTACTGTACTAATAATTGAACTGATACCTGTACTGTATTAATACCTGTACCGTATTAATCCTAAGTGTCAATGGACTCGAAAGGTGAACCATGTTTCTCTCCCAACAGATGCTGCCAGATCTGCTGAGTTTGTCGAGCATTTTCTGTTCTTATTTTAGATTTCCAGCATCCGCAGTATTTTGCTTTTACTCATTGGAAACAGTGGAAGGGGATTTATTCGTACAATTATTAGTACAGTACAGTTATTAGTATTGTACGGGTATTAGTACAGTACAGGTATTAATATAATATACATATTAGTAGTACAGGTATCATCAGTACCGTGTAGTTATTAGTACAGTTATCAGTACAGTACACATATCTGTACAGTTCAGGTATTAGTATAGTACAGAACAATTATTAGTACAGTAGTTAGTACAATATGGGTATTAGTAAGTTATTAGTACAGTACAGGTATCAGTACAATACAGGTATCAGTACAGTGCAGGTATTAATAAGCTATTAGTACAATACAGATATTAGCACAGTACAGTTATTAGTACAGTATAGGTATCAATACAGTACAGGTATCAGTACAGTACAGTTATTAAAGTTTATTTATTAGTGTCACATGTATGCTTACATTCACACTGCAATGAAGTTACTGTGAAAATCCCCTAGTCACCACACTCTGGCACCTGGTCGGATACACTGAGGGAGAATTTAGCATGGACAATGCGCCAGCACATCTTTCGAACTGTGGGGGGAAACTGGAGCACCCGGAGGAAACCTACGCAGACACGGGGAGAATGTGCGGACCCTGCACAGACAGTGACCCAAGCCGGGAATTGAACCCAGGTCCCTGGCGCTTTGAGACAGCAGTGCTAACCACTGTGCCACCGTGCACATAAACACCGGCACACATGACAAAGCAAAATCCCTGCTCTCACCGGGAAGATGAGCACTTTCAAAGGTAGCCTTCCTCAAGCACTGCTTTTCTTAGATTGCATTCACTGCAGATGTCCATTTGTTTTAACATCTCATCTCTCCCTGTGATAAATGTCTCACTATCTCAATTGTGATCTCTGTTCTGATTTTAACGGTTTCAATGTGTCAGTGCTCATATTTTTCCTCTTCCCTTCTCATCTGCAGTATCGATTGAAGACAAAGGGATTGAATAAGGAGAAGATCACAAAGGAGATAGGCAGCCTGGACAATTACATCATGGAGAAAAATGTGGATCTTAACAGAAAATCCAAATGAGCCTAAAATCAATCAGCAGTGCAGTGTGGTGATAATGTGCAGTTATTAGTGTTTATTTCCTTTATCCAGCAATATGACTGGTGCAGCTTTTACGGAAACATTTGTCATGATGATGGAGAAAAACCCTGAATTACGTATGGCCATATTGGACTTTTAATAAGGCATGTGTTTTTTAAAAAAATGGACATACAAGCTAAAGATGGCTAACGATATAAATTCTGAGAGTGTAAATTCAGTCACTTTCTGAATTGCTCTGATGTAGGTGGTACTAAGAGAGAGACAATGGAATGTCACAAGCTGTCTCAGACTGACATATGAAAGGAAGGAGTCATGCAAACGTGAACTGCCATTTCCGTAGAGAAGCTGATTATCATCTCAGCAGGAATGATCAATATCCTATAAATTATGTCCTGGATTGGCTTGTGGTTT